>NC_053491.1:251136149-251249776 GCF_905171775.1 Rana temporaria
TTTGGAGATGTGCCTGTGCCTCTTCCTCCTCCTCCACCTCCTCTTCCTCCTCCTCTCTCCTATCAGTCACCAACGTAGAGTCAGTGACCTCATAATCCCCTCCCTCCTCATCACTGTCGAAAACCTGGCAGTATGCTGCAGCTGGGAGAACATGACTGCCAGATTGATTTCCCTCTCGGGCACCCCCTCTCTCTGGGCTCACATTACTGCCTTCCTCTATCTGTGTTCCATCATCGGAGCCTTTAAAATGCTGCGCATCTTCATGCAGCATGTACCCAACACTGTGTTGAAACAGTTTGGGGACTCCTCAGGAGGACATGGTTGAACTAGGGAAAGAATGAGTGATGCCATTGTGCAGAGGGAAGAGGGCGCCTTGGCAGCTGCTTTGCCAGACAAAGTAAGCTCAGCCTGGGTGAGAGAGGATGAGGAGGATGAGGACGGCTTGGTCATCCACTCTACTAATTTCTCTGCATGTTGAGGCTCAACACGGCCAGCTCCCGAAAAGGACGAGCGTGTCAATTGGCCACGTGCTGAAGAGGATGCACCGTGTCCACCACCAGCACTGTTGCCTCTAGATGCAGAGCCTGCTTGCCCTCATGACTCTCTGCCTCTCTTAGTTGTCCTTCCAGACATTATAATGGCCTGCAGAGGACAAAATCAGTACACACACCTCGTAGCAATGGCGGATCCAGGGGGGGGGGCAACAGGGCAATTGCCCCCCCCCCCCCCGAGGCAATCATGTCACATTGGCTTTAAAAAAAAAAATATATATATATATTTTTTTTTTTACTTTTTTTTTTTAAACTGCTTTGTGGCAACGGCGGATCCAGGGGGGGGGGCAACATGGTAATTGCTCCCCCCCCCCTGAGGCAATCATGTCACATTGGCTTTAAAAAAAATATATATATATATTTTTTTTTTTTTACTATTTTTTTTTAAACTGCTTTGTGGCAACGGCGGATCCAGGGGGGGGGCAACATGGCAACATGGCAATTGCTCTCCCCCCGAGGCAATCATGTCACATTGGCTTTTAAACTGCTTTGCGGTGCCTGCAGCTCCCGCTGCCGAGTCTCTAACTCTCTCTCCCTCTCTCATCACCAGGGCTGGTAGGCTGCTTTGAGCTGTAGCTGACTGCAGCACTCCCCTCTCTCCTGCGTGTATGACATCGGGCATCTCTGGCTGTGTGTGAGAGCTGGATCTGTGTTCGGCTGTGCTGCCTGTGCTAGACCTGCTCGTGTGATAGTAGATGGAGATGGAACACTGATTGAATCAGTGTTTTGTCTATCACACAAGCCCGTCTAGGGTGGGACTTTGCTAGAGCCGAACACAGATCTACAGCTCCTGTTTGTTCCATGACACACGTCAGGAGAGGAGATACCTGCTGTGTGTGATCAAGGCAATGCCATGGTGAGTGCCATGCACAGTGTGGCTGCATTAATAGACAAAAGTGGGGCTGCATTCATATACAGAAGTGGGACTGCATGTATATACAAAAGTGGGACTGCATTCATATACAAAAGTGGGACTGCATTCATATACAAAAGTGGGACTGCATTAATAGACAAAAGTGGGGCTGCATTCATATACAGAAGTGGGACTGCATGTATATACAAAAGTGGGACTGCATTCATATACAAAAGTGGGACTGCATTCATATACAAAAGTGGGACTGCATTCATAGACACAAGTGGGGCTGCATTCATAGACAAAAGTGGGGCTGCATTCATAGACAAAAGTGGGGCTGCATTTATATACAAAAGTGGGGCTGCATTGATATACAAAAGTGGGTCTGCATTGATATACAAAAGTGGGTCTGCATTGATATACAAAAGTGGGTCTGCATTGATATACTAAAGTGGGTCTGCATTGATATACAAAAGTGGGACTGCATTAATATACAAAAGTGGGACTGAATTTATACACAAAGGTGGGGCTGCATTCATATGCACAGTGAGGCTGCAATGGTGGGCACTGATGAGGCTGCATTGATCTCTTGTACCATGTGTTCAGTCTCTGACCATCCCTTGTACCATGCCTGCAGTCTCTGACCATCTCTTATACCACGTCTGCAGTCTCTGACCATCCCTTGTACCATGCCTGCAGTCTCTGACCATCTCTTATACCACGTCTGCAGTCTCTGACCATCCCTTGTACCATGCCTGCAGTCTCTGACCATCTTTTATACCACGTCTGCAGTCTCTGACCATCCCTTGTACCATGCCTGCAGTCTCTGACCATCTCTTATACCACGTCTGCAGTCTCTGACCATCCCTTGTACCACGTCTGCAGTCTCTGACCATCCCTTGTACCACGTCTGCAGTCTCTGACTATCCCTTGTACCACGTCTGCAGTCTCTGACCATCTCCTGTACCACGTCTGCAGTCTCTGACCATCTCTTATACCACTTCTGCAGTCTCTGACCATCCCTTGTACCTTGCCTGCAGTCTCTGACCATCCCTTGTACCACGTCTGCAGTCTCTGACCATTTCTTGTACCACGTCTGCAGTCTCTGACCATCCCTTGTACCACGTCTGAAGTCTCTGACCATCCCTTGTACCACGTCTGCAGTCTCTGACCATCCCTTGTACCACGTCTGCAGTCTCTGACCATCTCCTGTACCACGTCTGCAGTCTCTGACCATCTCCTGTACCACGTCTGCAGTCTCTGACCATCTCCTGTACCACGTCTGCAGTCTCTGACCATCTCCTGTACCACGTCTGCAGTCTCTGACCATCTCTTGTACCACATCTGCAGTCTCTGACCATCCCTTGTACCACGTCTACAGTCTCTGACCATCTCCTGTACCACGTCTGCAGTCTCTGACCATCTCCTGTACCACGTCTGCAGTCTCTGACCATTTCTTGTACCACGTCTGCAGTCTTTGACCATCCCTTGTACCACGTCTGCAGTCTCTGACCATCCCTTGTACCACGTCTGCAGTCTCTGACCATCTCCTGTACCATGTCTGCAGTCTCTGACCATCTCGTATACCATGTCTGCAGTCTCTGACCATCCCTTGTACCATGCCTGCAGTCTCTGACCATCTCTTGTACCACATCTGCAGTCTCTGACCATCCCTTGTACCACGTCTACAGTCTCTGACCATCTCCTGTACCACGTCTGCAGTCTCTGACCATCTCCTGTACCACGTCTGCAGTCTCTGACCATTTCTTGTACCACGTCTGCAGTCTTTGACCATCCCTTGTACCACGTCTGCAGTCTCTGACCATCCCTTGTACCACGTCTGCAGTCTCTGACCATCTCCTGTACCACGTCTGCAGTCTCTGACCGTCTATTGTACCATGTCTGCAGTCTCTGACCATCTCTTGTACCATGTCTGCAGTCCCTGACAATCGTCTACAAACTATGGGATAGATTTATGGCATTTATATTTAAATATGTTTTACTAGTAATGGCGGCGATCATTGATTTTTTAGCGGTACTGCAACATTGCAGCGGACACATCGGACACCTAATTGAGTTCTGTAAGCAACACCTTATTTTCTGGCAGTGCCCCTCCCGAGACTAGACTCTGGATCCGCCCTTGCCTCGTAGCTTTAGGTGCAAACTGCAGAGGACACGTGCAGTAAACACCAAGTAGGTTTAAGTGCAAACTATACAGCACTAGTGCAGTAAACACCAAATAGGTTTAAGTGCAAACTATACAGCACAAGTGCAGTAAACACCAAGTAGGTTAGGTGCAAACTATACAGCACAAGTGCAGTAAACTCCAAGTAGGTTTAAGTGAAAACTATACAGCACAAGTGCAGTAAACACCAAGTACTCTTAGGTGCAAACTATACAGCTGCTCTGTGCAAAACCACTTCACAGAGCAGGTAAGTATAACATGCTTTATGGGGGGGGGAAAGGAGACTTTACAATAACTTTAGGTTCTTTAGCTTCATCCAACAAACCTTCAAAGGGTAATGAAAATAAATTCTTTTTAGTTTCAGCTTTGTATTAATTTCTAGTTCTGTAGATTTACATCAGATTCATGAGACTTGAGCTCCTGTAATTTGGGGTAGATGCTAGAATATAATATAATTTTTGGATCAACGTATTGGATTGAACGATACTTGCCAGGGACAGAATTAATTTTTGTAACATTTAACACACCAGTGTATTACCCACTGCCGACTGGTACTTTGTTAAGTTAAATTGCATATATAATCAGTTTACTTGTAAAAAAAAATTCGATGAACAATGCCTGGCAATTGGAGATCTATTAATTGAATTAAAGTATAACTAAAGGCAAAACTTTGTTCTTTAATTTTGGATAGAGTGGAGAGGGATTAGAACACCTGACATTTTTTACTGCTGTCTGTGCCCCCATTAGGGAAAATCACCCTCTCTACTTGTCTTATTTTACCATTATAATTGAAAGTAAGACTTTAAAGTGGTTGTATAGGCTTTTTTTAAACTTTTACCTACAGGTAAGCCTATAATAAGGCTTACCTGTAGGTATAAAGAATATCTCCTAAACCTGCACGGTTTAGGAGATATTCCGCTCGCAATGCGCCACTGATTGCAGCGGCGCATGCGCAGCAGGGATCCTCGGCTAAAGGGCCGGCAGCCGCATGCACAGGAGTGACGACATCGCCGCTCCAGCCAATCACAGCGCTGGAGCGGCAATACCCGGAAGACACGCCGAGTCAAGATGACATCTCGCTCGGCGTGGACCAGGTAAGTTCTCTTCACCTCGTTCCGAGGTAAGTATTTCATAAGGAGCTAGTATGCGGTGCATACTAGCTTATTATGGCTTTTGCCTTTCAGATGGAAAAAAAAAAAAACATCATCGCGGGTATACAACCGCTTTAAGAAAATCCCAAATTTTGTACAGTCCCCAAAAAACTAAAAGAAGGGGAAATCTTCCAATTGGGACACTAGTTTTGGTGACCTGGGGGTCCCCACGGAATTCTCTTAATTTGTAGGGATTTCTCCACAATGACATGCAAATGGTGAAAACAAATCTGACAGGGTTTATAACCCTCCCTTGCTCTATCCAAAATGGAAAAAGAAATATGTTTTGCCTATAGTCCTTCTTTAAGTATCTAAACCAGTACACAGCAATGCTATTCCAAAAGTGAGAAAATAATATTTTCAGGAAGTTAACAGCCAATGCCTATATAACACATTTTCTGTTCTGTGATCTTTGAATTTTTTTGGGGGGTGGAGATTTGTGATAGGAAGGGGAATTTTGGGGGGGATCTGTGCTAGTAGAGATGTTTTGGGGGGCATTTGTGCTACGAGTGGATATTTGGGGGAGATTTGTGGTAGAAGGAGTAATCTGGGGGGATTTGGGCTAGAAGTGGGGATTTGTGCTATTGGGGTTTGTGCTCGGAGGGGAAATTTGAGGGATACAGGATTTGTGCTAGGAGAGGTGATTTGGAGGGAGGGGGATTTGTGCTAGGAGGGGCCATTTGGGGAGGGAGAGGATTGGAGCAGGGAGGGGGGATTTGGGGGCCAAAGATTGGTTCTGGTAGGGGGGATTTGGGGGGGGGGGGTTTGTACTGGGACAAGGGTGAATTTTTGTTTGGGGGAAATGTTGGCTTGTAAAGCGTACAGATTAGTGATTCATTTTTTTGAGGGGGGGGGGGTCTTAATGCTGACACATAATGCTGATACATCTGGGAGGGGGGGGGGGCGCTACATGATATTGTCCTGAAACTGAGTGTATGTTAGTGTTGGGTGTCATTATAAATGTATGCCACTGCAAAGTACCTACCCTAGAATTTTTGAAGAGTGTCACAATTCATTCCAACATTGGAAATGTTTATTTACCGCTACTTTTCTTATCACTGATATGGTGGTATTTCCTAATAAATCTAACAAAGCCTTAGTGCCAGAATTTAAAAGTGTTACACATAGGAACTACCTGAATTTGTTACATGCATCAGAAATAGCAAGAAAACTGTTACAAGGCTTCCTTGAATTTCTAATATTGGTATATTACCAGAGAACTATTGCAAATGCCTTACTATATCTTCCCCATAGTACCTTGTGTTGAAATGTACTGTATGTAAACCCTAACACTGAACTTATCTTATTTACTACCTTGATCTGTTAAATATACTATTAATAGTGTTTGTATGTCTTCACAATAAATTATCAGAAATGCAGAGCTGTTCTGTGTCTTTTTTACTTTACTTTTTTCTTATCTTGGACTAAAGAATAAATAAACGTCCTTTATGTTGTGGAGATGAGGAGGGGGAGGGATGCAGCAGTTTAGCAAAACATAACTGAGCGTAGCTGACACTTTTTCTTGTAAATTTCAGTCCAAAAAATGCAGTGTGTTGTCAATCCTCAATAGGTAATTAAGAGCTGAGTGCACTTCTGGCAGATTAACAGGTGATTTTATGTGCCTGCATGATCTGTAATCCATTACACTAGGTTCGCTATGTTGTTTTTCGCTTTAACAAACTGTGTATAGCTTATTGTTAAAGTGGTTGTTAAGCCACTTGTATAAAATGCTCTCACCCCCTCTGTATTAGAACAATAATGCCGCATACACACGATTGGACATTCCGACATCAAAACCGTGGATTTTTTTTCAGACGGATTGTTCGCTCAACTTGTCTTGCATACACACAAGTTGTCGGAAATTCCGATCACCAAGAACACAGTGACGTACAACACTACAACGAGCCGATAAAAATGAAGTTCAATGATTTCGAGCATGTGTCGAATTGATTCCGAGCATGCGTAAGAACTTTTGTTGTCGGAAACATTGAGAGCCAGCTCTCAAACAAATGTCCGATGGAGCATACACGCGGTCAGGTTTTCTGACAACAAGCTCACATCCTACATTTGTTGTCTGAAAGTCCGACCAGGTGTACGCGGCCACGTACACCTGGTCGGACTTTCAGACAACAAATGTAGGATGTGAGCTTGTTGTCAGAAAACCCGACCGCGTGTATGCTCCATCGGACATTAGTTCTTCTGTGCCTGTGTTATA
Organism: Rana temporaria; assembly: GCF_905171775.1. Taxonomy (NCBI): domain Eukaryota; kingdom Metazoa; phylum Chordata; class Amphibia; order Anura; family Ranidae; genus Rana; species Rana temporaria. Next base: position 251,143,105 of record NC_053491.1, read on the forward strand.
TCATAAATATGCTTATCTGTACAGATAATAATACTTACACATACCTTTGTCCTACAATCGGTTGCCTTTTCACTCCTCTCCTCTGCCAGCTGAGAGTTCCGGTGGGGGGGGGGGGGGGCGAGCACTGCCACTGATGTCAGCTGGGGAGGAGAGGAGGGATCCAATTTGTTATCAGTACAGATAAGCAAATTTATAATATAACACAGACACAGGGGAACTTCATGTGCTAATACAGAGGAGATAAGAGATTTTCAGGTTATGTATGAGAGCAGAGCAGACAATCGGAGAGGAGAGAGGCTACGTGTTGACAGGAAGAGGGAGGGGGAGGAAGGGGGGCCGAGGGCACAGAGCAGAATAGGAGAGCTGCATGTGATGCAGATACGCACAGACTACGATTTCTCGGCTCAGCAGACATGGTAATCGTAGTCAGCACTCAGGGGGGGGAGTCAGGACATGGCATTATCAAACAGCTATTGTAGGAGATACAGAGAGATAATTTAAAACGCAAAAGCACCATGCTGCTAATTGCACATTAAAGGGACAGGAGCAGCATTTTTTTTATTTGGGGGGGGGGGGGTTAACAAACACTTTAAAGAGTGGGCCAGGAAGCCAGCCATCACGTTCTTTACAACTGAAGAGTCATCAGCTGTTAGTGGGGTTCCCTGCTGACAGCTGAATGTAAAAACAAGAATTGCCGGCAAAAAAAAAAAATTAGGGAAAAAAACAGCATAGGGCACCTTAATCCATACCATGCTGGCTCGACAATGTCCCAAGGGGACGGGGCCACCCAGTGTAATCAGTGGGTGACCCCACCTCTTAGTTTTTTAGGAACTAGCAAATAGCAGAGCTGGCAGACAGCGGAAGTGGACCATTTTTTATCTTTTTCCGGTTTGGCAGTGGCAGCGGGAGTCATGGTTAATGATGGATCTACATCGGGGGACTTTACTATGTATCCCATACTCATTCACATGGCAGGATCTAGGGTCACCTTGTTAAAGGGGGCTTCCATGTTCTCATAAGTCCCCCAACCGCAGACCCCCACAACCACCGTCCAGGGTTGTGGGGAAGAGGCTCTTGTCCCCATCAACATGGGGACAAGGTGCTTTGGGGGTGGTGCAGATCCTATCCTGCATCTCCTCTTTTGACACCCTTGTTGACAAAATAGATGCCCTTAATCAGGCGCTTTTTTCTTCCCTTGATACCCTTGTCCCATTAAAAACTCCAACTGTCTCATTCTTCCGTCTGACTCCGTGGTATAATTCTCACCTACATTCAGTGAAAGCAGTCTTGTGGAAACTGGAGAGAAATTGGTGCGATCCGGCATGACTGTCTATTATCAAGCATGGAAAGACCATTTGTGTGTCTATAAGGGTAACATTGAGACTGCTAAATCAAACTTTTTCTCCCATGCAATTGAAAAAAATCTACGCAACCCTAGACAATTATACTGCAGCATAGACAGATCATTAAAACCTCACAGTCCCTTATTAATTACCAGCTTCAACACAGCTCTGTAACACATTCCTAAAACATTTTCTCCTCAAAAATTTAGAAAAAAAGACACCAAGGGGTTTATTTATTAAAGTTCACTTCTGCATAGAAACCAATCAGCTTCTAACCTCAGCTTGTTCAATTGAGCTTTGGTGATAAAATCTGGAAGCAGAAGTGAGCCTGATTTTGCACTCTGCAGCTCTAGTAAATAAAACCCCAAATTCTTACTACACCACATGTTTTATCCACATCACTTCCTGACCCACCCAGTTTTACTGGTTCTTTACTGGTTCTTCTCTCTCCCACTTCTCTCTACTTGACTCAGCATCTGTAACTTAATTGGTCTGCAATATTAAATTCTCCACCTGCATACTTGATTCTATTCCGACCCATTTATTTAAATCCTGTTTTTGTCTCTATGCCCCATTTTTCTCAATATCATAAATTACTCCCTTACCCCGGTTTTGTACCAACAATCCTCAAAACTGCTGCCATCACCCCAGTCCCAAAAACACAATATGGCTCTAGACAATTTAACCACTTCAGCCCCGGAAGGATTTATCCTCTTAATGACCAGGCCATTTTTTTCACGGACGTGCGACGTTGTACCCAAACAAAACTGATGTCATCTTTTTCCCATAATTAGAGCTTTCTTTTGGTAGTATTTGATCACCTCTGCTTTTTAAATTTTTTGTACTATAAACAAAAAAAGCCAACAATTTTGAAAATATATATATATATATATATATATATATATATATATATATATATATATATATGTTTTACTTTCTGCTATAATACATATCCCCAAAAAATATATAAAAAACAAATGTATTTATAATTTTAGGCCAATATGTATTATGCTACATATTTTTGGTAAAAGAAATAGTATTAACTGTACATTGGTTAGTTTGCCCAAAAGTTATAGCTTCTACAAAATAGGAGATATATTTATGGACTTTTATTATTGTTTATGTTTTTACTGGTAATGGCAGCGATCAGCGATTTTTAGTGGGGCTGCGACATTGCGGTGGACAAATATGACCCCAAGTGACACTTTTTGGTGACCAGTGACATTATTACAGTGATCATTGTAACAAAAATGCACTGATCAATGTATAAATAACAATGGCAGGGAAGGGGTTAACACTAGGGGGGTGATAAAGGGGTTAACTGTGTTCCCTGGGTGTGTTTTAACTGTGTGGGGACTGGGCTCACTGGCACAACACAGAGATCACAGTTCCTGACCACTAGGAACAGCAGATCTCCATGTTGTCCCTTGTCAGAACGGGTATCCACCTTGTTTACACAGGCAGATCCCCGTTCTGCCTCTCTGTCCCACGATCGTGGGTGGCCGGTGGACATCAAATCCGCCAGACCCATGCGCATGTGCCCACAGTATCTATTGCATGAAGCGACATACGGGTACGTCTTTATGCGCAATAGAGCCGCCCTGCCGCAGTATATGTGCGGTAAGTGGTCTTAAAGTGGTTAAACAACTTTTGCCCAATATCTAACTTACCCTTCTTTGCCAAGATTCTTGAGCAGACTGTGATATCTGTTACATAATTACCTGACCTTAAATAATCTATTTGAACCCCTCCTATCTGGTTTTCTGCAACTGCACAGCACAGAAGACGCCTTGGTCAAAGTCACTAATGACCTTCGGTGCCCTCACAGCAAGCAGCTTGGGGCACCCGAGCTGAGTCACAGCTTCCTGTATCCATTTTGACACGGAGCCCCGTCCCGCCTCACTCCCCTGATTGGCTAGCTGACTTTGATTAACAGAAGCGATAGCCAATGGTGCCGTTGCTTTGTTTCAACCAATCAGGAGGGAGACTATCGGACGTCTGAGACACTTGTGGACATTGTTGGACAGAGAGGGGCCTCAGGTAAGTTTTACGGGGGCTAAGGAGGGCTGCTGAACACAGAACGCTTTTTATTTGAATGTATAGAATGCATTAAGATTTAAAAGCTTCTGCCTTTACAACCACTTTAAAATACATTTAGCTTTTCTCATTGTAATTATATATGAATACATTACTCCCCATAGTTTTTTTAGTTTTTTTACAGGCATTATACAAAATAATATAATTATAATAATATTTCCTGTAACATCTAATGAGATACATGCTGGCATTCTCCATGTTTTATTCTTTAGTCCCTTTTATGTGAGATGATGCAGCTACATTCATACAATAGAACAGTGTTTCTAAACCTTTTTTCAGTCAAGGCACCCTTTAAAATTTCACACAAACCCGAGGCACCCCATTCTAAAACTAAACTAATAGTTTTGCATAATGCAGCAACATCCACATGCGTAGGACACTCAACATTTCCCAATGTTTCTTTTCTCCCTCAGTTTCTCTCCCTCAGTCAGCTAATTTGACCCTGGTGCTGAAGCAGAGGGGCAGGGGAGGGCCAAACAAGGATGCTGTGCAGGTGTCCAACATCCTCCTTATCAACCAATGACATCATTGGTTATTAGGAGGTTGTAATAGTGCAAAATAGGCAAGCTTGATCCACCTGCTGACTTGTATACAGTTTTTGGGAAATTTCTAAGTATTTTGCCAAGGCACCCCTGTGGACCCCAAAGGCATCCTGGTTGAAATAGGCTGCAATAGAGTAATACCCTATGAGGAGCCTGAATACAGACATTAAAAAAATGTCTTGATAATTTGCCTTATGCCTTGTACACACGACCGGTTTTCACAACGAGAAAACTGCCATTTTTTATATTGGTCGTTAAAACCGGTCATGTGTATGCTCCCTAGCAGTTTTCTCAACGAAAAAACTGCCCGCCAAAAAAATTGAAACCAGCTCTCTTTTTTCTTGTCGTGTTTCCTGTCAGTCTTTTTCTCGTTGCGAAAACCGGTCGCGTGTATGCTTTTGCGAGGGGAAAAAATTAGACGGGAGCGCTCATTCTGGTAAAACTAGCGTTCGTAATGGAGATATCACATTTGTCACCCTGCAAATTATTGCATCGTTTAATGCAGCGCATGAAAAGCACGAATCGTCTCTCACCAAATTTTTACTAACACGAGGATCAGCAAAAGAAGCCCAAAGGGTGGCGCCATTTGAAAGGAACGTCCCCTTTATAGTCCCGTTGTACGTGTTGTACGTCACCGCGCTTTGGTTGGACGTTTTTTTTCATGAACGTGTGTATGCAAGTAAGGCCTCGTACACACGACCGAGTTTCTCGGCAAAAACCAGCAAGAAACTTGCTGGGAGATATTTTTTTGCAGAGGAAACCGGTCATGTGTACATTTTCGTTGAGGAAACTGTCGAGAAACTCGACGAGCCAAAAAGAGAGCAAGTTCTCTATTTCCTCGACGGGAGTCTCAAATTGGCTCGTCAAGTTCCTGGTCGGGCTGGTTTCCGACGAGAAACTCGAGCGTGTATATGCTAAAAAACCCGCGCATGCTCAGATTAAAGTATGAGACGGGAGTAAAAGTAGCATTTGTAATGGAGATAACACATTTTTTAAGCTGTAACAGACTAAAAAGTGCAAATCATCTCTTAACAAACTTTTACTTAACACGCAAACACATGAGATTAGCAAAACCAGCCCCAAGAGTTTAGTCGGTGGAATCGAACTTCCCCTGCCGTTGTATGTGTTGTATGTCACCGCGTTTGAGAACGAGGAGATTTTGTCTTGACAGTGTGTACACAAAGCAAGCTTGTCGAGTTCCTTGACAAGCCTAACAAGGAACTCGACGAGGAAAACGATGTGTTTCGCCCGTCGAGTTCCTCGGTCATGTGTATGAGGCCTCAGGCTGGAGAGGAATCACGTCGGGAAAAACAATGGCTTTTTGCACGTCAGGAAAAACGATGGTGTGTACAAGGCATAAGTCTGTTTTGTTCTTTAATAATAAACATACATCCAAGTTTATAAGTTTATACAGGTAAGTTTATAAGTATAACGTATAATTTAATTTATGCTGTGAACAAGACTTATCGCCAAAACAAGTCTGCTGCTGACTGTACTCACTGTAAAGGCTTTAAAATAAATACGCTTGATGTTATGGAGTTGCCGGCTGCTTCTTTTAATCGATGACCGTTTGTCTATTGGTGTGTGGGAGGCAGTGGCGGTGCGTCCATAGAGGGCGCAGGAGCGCCGCCCCCTCTTGCTCTTGCACCGCCACTGATCAACAATACATAGATTCATGCAATGCATGAATCCATGTATTGTTGCTGCTGCCCACTATTCAGATGGCCGGCCCCCTAGTGAGCGCCGGCCATCTGAATAACGGCAGCTGGTTGGCTTTGGAAGTGCCTATCAGAGCCAGCGGCTCCAATTACAGCCTGAGGACTGTAATCGGCTTCCAAATAGTTAACCAGGGTGCGTTCCATGGCTAACACTGACAGGCGTCTCCGCCAATAAGGTTCACCTGTTCTGGTTACCGGTAACCTGATTGGCTGAAGCATCATCGAGGGCGGGAGAAGACATCAAGGGATGGTGGAAGGAGGATGGCTGACCCCAGAAAGGTAAGTGCCAGGCAGGGGGGCCATCTGGCAGCATTTTACAGGGCACAGTGGCGACAATTTATGGGCACAGTGGTTACAATTTATGGGCACAGTGGCGACAATTGATGGGCACAGTGGTGACAATTGATGGGCACAGTGGTGACAATTGATGGCACAGTGGCGACAATTGATGGCACAGTGGTAACAATTGATGGCACAGTGGCTGCGTTTGATGGCATGGCACAGTGGCTGCGTTTGGCATGGCACAGTGATGACAATTGATGGGCACAGTGGTGACAATTAATGGGCACAGTGGCGACAATTGATGGCACAGTGGCTGCGGTTGATGGCATGGCACAGTGGTGACAATTGATGGGCACAGTGGCGATAAATGAAGGCACAGTGGCTGCGTTTTATGGCATGGCACAGTGGCTGCATTTGATGGCATGGCACAGTGGCGACAATTGATGGCACAGTCGTGACAATTGATGGCATGGCACAGTGGCAACAATTGATGGCACAGTGGCGACAATTGATGGCAAAGCACAGTGGCGATAATTGATGGCATTGCACAGTGGCGGCAATTGATGGCAGAGTGGCTGCATTTGATGGCACAGTGGCTGCCTTTGGTGGGCACAGTGGCTGCCTTTGATGAGCACAGTGGCTGCATTTGATGGGCACAGTGGCTGTGTTTGATGGGCACAGTAGCTGCGTTTGATGGGCACAGTGAGGCTGCAATTGTTTTTTTTTTTCTTTCATTTGTTTGCGCCCCCCAAAAAAAATTGAGAACCAGCCGCCACTGGTGGGAGGACACCTCAGCTTGGACACCCTGACTGCAAACTTCCAAAGTGAAGCCCTGTACACACGGCCCAGAATCTCGTCAGGAAAAAAACGTTGTTTTACCTGACGAGATTCTTGGCAAGATTCTCTTGCCGGCCGAGTGTACACACGGGCCATTCACAAGAACGGCGGTTGCGAACGTGGTGACGTCATCGACTATGACGAGCAAGCGCTCGTCACATTCGATGCCATTGCCGCCATTTTGCTACACCCTACCTATGCCTTGGAAGCTACCGCGAATGCGTCAAAGTCATTTCGAGCATGTGCGGGTTTCCACAGCGACAGGTAAGTATACAGACGCTCGGGTTTCTTGGCAGGAAAACACTGAAGAAAACACTGCCGAGAATCTCACGATGAGAAAATAGAGAGCAGGTTCTCTATTTTTCTCATCTAGATTCTGGGCAGTTTTCTTGACAAGAAACCTCAAAGCCTCATACACACGCACGGTTTACTCAGCAAGAAAGCAGTTTTCTTGCTGTTTCTTGCTTAAGACTTTGTTTCCCACAGTTCTGAGCCATACAATCTTGGATCAAAACGTATAATTTAAGTTATAACTAAAGGCAAAATTCTTTGCTTTTTAGTTTTGAATAGAATGGAAAGGGATTAGAAAACCTGTCAGGTCTACATTGCTGTCTGCATCACTGTTTAGGAAGTTCACCCTCTCTCCCCTTTCTATTTGTCTTGTTTACCATGATCATCGAAAGTGAGAGAGAACCTCAAATTTTGGGTTGTCATGAGAACAGTTAATAGAAGGGAAATCCTCCAATAGGGGCTAGTTCTGGTGACAATCAGAGATTCCCTAATTTTGGAGCGATTTCCTCTCACTTCCTGTTCTGGCTATGGGGCAGGAAGTTATAGGAAATCTCCCTAATGGGACATAGAGGACAAAAAAAACTCTGTACTCTATCCCAATTTTTTTATGTTTTACCCCCATTCATGACCAGGCCATTTTTTCGATACGGCACTGCGTTATTTTGACTGACAATTGCGCGGTCATGCAACAATGTACCTAAACAAATTTTTTGAGGTTAAGATCAGGGGCGATCAAAAGGTTAAATGTGTGCCTGACCAGTGCTTTACTACTGTGGGGGAGGTACTTGTACTAGGAGAAGGCATGAATCGGTGCCCCTGCTTAGCAGAGACAAAGGATCCATGCCTTTTGTACTGACAGAAGAACAATCTGCCTTGTTTACATAGACTGCCGATTTGCCTGTGGACCAAAGCATTGGCGGATGCCAGGAGACATCGAGTCCGCCTACCCGCTGATCAGCTCCCGCTGTATCTACAGTATACAGTCAGCAAGCGGTTATAAAGCATGTGGCAGTCTTTTAGCTTTGGAATACTAAAATATTACATACATCTACTGTATTGAACAAGCACAAAATTTGCTTTTTTTTTTTTTTTTTGTAGAACCAGAAAACCCTAGGAAATTGTAATGACATATATACATATATAAAGAGAAAGAGAATGGGAGAGAGAGAGACAGTGGGGAGCTGTTGTCATAAATGAAATATATTTTACTTGGGACAATCCTTTTTTTCTATTTAAAGCTTGGATGCTTTGATAGATAGTTCCCATGGGGGACACAAAGACAAGAAAATGCAAATATGACAAAAAGGCTTTGTGCCATAGAACTAGGGATAAACCTCTGCTCTAGGTCAGCCAGAAGGATACGTCTCATTGGTTCTGACATATTTTCTTACTCTATATAGTTGTTTTTCTCCCCTGAAAGTCTGAACAGAAGCCAAAATTAAGCAGTCTCTAGCAACTGATGTCTGGTGAACAAACAAAATACATTTTGAAACTGTGGGAAGCTTTAGGAAATATAAAACAATCTGTTTATATAACTCTTTAATACATTTATCCTGTTTCCTACGGCTGTACGCATATATGCGGCCATTGGGCGGTTGGGCTTTAAAGTGATTCTAAAGGTTCTTTACAAAAAAAAAACAACAAGCATGCCATACTTACCTGCTCTGTGTAATGGTTTTGCACAGAGACTAGCCCTCACCCTCTTCTTCTACTCCTGGCTCCTCCCCCTTGACCTGTGCCTCCAAGCCGTTTGCTATGGGGGCACTGGTGTATGCTCACTCTTGAGCCCCGCTCTATGTGTCCATAAGACACATAGAGCTGTGGCTCGGCCCCACCCCTGCTCTTTCCTCATTGGCTCATTGGTTGTGATTGACAGCAGTGGGAGCCAATGGTCAATGAGGAGAGAGAGACCAGGGACAGCTGGGGCTTCCGTGCACATCGCTGTAAACAGAGAGGGCTCAGGTAAGTACAGGGGATGGCCTGTGGGGTGAGTAGCATGCAGAAGGTTTTTTTCCTGACCTTCAGCCTTTACAACCACTTTAACACTTAGCGGCAGCATATATGCATCCATAGAGAAAGACTTTTCTTTGCTAGGAACAGAGGCGGCTGGTGCTCAATTTTTTGGGGGGGGCGCAAACAAACTGAAAAAAAAACATCAATTGCAGCTAGTGCCATCAAACGCAGCTACTGTGCCATCAAACGCAGCCACTGTGCCATCAAACGCAGCCACTGTGCCCATCAAACGCGGCCACTGTGCCCATCAAACGCAGCCACTGTGCCATCAAACGCAGCCACAGTGCCCATCAAATGCAGCCACTGTGCCATCAAGCGCAGCCACTGTGCCCATCAAAGCAACCACTGTGCCCATCAAACGCAGCCAGTGTGCTCCATGAGATTCTGCCAGTGTGCCCCATCAGATGCCGCCAGTGTGCCCCATCACACTTACCTGTCTCAGGGTGGGTCAGCAGCATCCTCCATGTCTTCTTCCATCCTCTCTCAGGCGTCCGATCACAGCGCCTGACGTTTCAGCCAATCAGGTGACCGGTAACAGACCCCAGCAACCTGATTGGCTGAGAGGCGTATTCAGTGTTAGCAAAGCAAATTCCTTTGCTTTGCTAACACACAGCAGAGTGAACAGCGAACGCCCAGCATAGCGCCCACTGTTCACTTTTTTGGGCGCCTATTAGAATCGATTCAGTCGCTTCCAAAAAACACCCCCGCCGCTGTAATTCAGGTGCTTGCTGCCCAAAATGGGGCTAGACACCGGAATAGGGGGTGTCAGCTGCGATCCATAGATATATTCATGCTACTATGCATGGTAATAGAATGGTGCAGGAGAGAGGGGGCGGCGCTCCTGCGCCCTTTATGGATGCACCGCCACTGGCTAGGAACGTGCTTACTGCACATTTTCAGCACAGTAATTGAGCTGTCATAGGCACCTCCCGATGCATGCTTGTAATTAGCAGCTTCCCATCATGTGACTGCTGTGAAAGTCAATCACAGCGGTAACAAGATCAGAAAGTCTGCCTCTACTTTCTGCCACTTGGATCCTTTTAAAGGGCTGAGGGGTGGTGGTGGCAAGGGGTTAAGTATATTTAACTACATGTACACCATTGAATGTGACATTCCGCACTTAATCAATGCAGATAAATTTTACTAGTGCACATGTTTTAAATTTCAGGGAACAATTAAAGGGTCACTAAAGGAAAAAAATTTTTTTGCTGAAATGACTGTTTACAGGGCATAGAGACATAATAGTTAACTGATTCCTTTTAAAAATGATTAAAAATAGATAAAAAAACAATCATATAATGTGCCTGCAGTGTAGTTTCGTTTTTGCTGTTGTTTGCTGGTTCTCTGATGTACAGAGAGCCACTAGAGGGCAGTCAGCCAATAGAGAGCAGTGATACTTTGTCTAAAACTCCTCAGCACCAATCCAGTTTCGTTTTACTCACACCTCCTTGATTAGTGACCACCGTGAGAAATCTCCCAGTACTGTGGTCATCAGGAAACAGGCAACCAGGAAGTGTCCAGAACAGAGAGGATTTACAGCAACATGAAAGCAAAAACGAACAATGAGGACATGAAACCAGGACTGCAGCAAGGTAAAGGAAGCTATTTAGCTAAAAAAAAAAATTCCTTTAGTGACCCTTTAAACACCGGTGAAGGTTTGGTTAATGTTACATTCACTTCTTTACAAATATACCCCTTAGTTTGCCAAAGCAATGCATGTCATACAAAATTGCCCTTTGGCTTTGTTTGTTTTCACTCTTTTTCATCCTTTGTTGCATCTCAGTGTTGCTGTTATTTGCAGCTTTGCTTTGCTACTTCCTACTTCGTCATGTAACTGCTGCACATGATTCCTCAATATCTTCAGTGGATCCTCGGATTGCGAGTAACGCGGTTAACGATAGCGAGCTTTTCGCAATAGGAGCAATATTTTTTTAAATCCTGACTCAGTTTGCGAGTGTTGTCTCGCAATACTAGCAGGATTGAAGCCTCTGCCTTGTGCAGTACCGCATTTGGCCGGAGTGATTCCTTCCTGTCTCTGAATCTCTCCGCGTGAGAAGTAGCAGTGGGGCGACTTAGGCGAGCAGCGGTGGCAGAGGCTTCCCAGCTAACTGACCCTCAAGTCCAGGCAGCAGCAGCCATCAGGGAAGAAGTGACTCCTTGGGCCCAGGCAGCTAAAAATTACACAGGTTACACAGGGCTTCAAGATCTCCTACTACTACTGCAGCAGCAGCAGCGTGTATACATTATGGCATGATTGGCATCGGCATGGGTGGCTCTGTCTGCCCATAACACATGTGCTGCCTACAGAGACAGTGCCACCCATGCCATGCCGCCAATGCCGTAATGTACTGCAGACAGTGCCACCCATGATGCTAATGCCATAACGCATGTGCTGCCTGCAGAGACAGTGCCTATCCATGCTGCCAATGGCATTATGCCATTGGTGGCATGGGTGGCACTGTCAGCAGGTAGCACATGCGTTATGGCATTAGCATCATGGATGGCACTGTCTGCAGCACAATATGGCATTGGCGGCATGGGTGGCACTGTCTGCAGCACAATATAGCATGGGTGGCACTGTCTGCAGGTAGCACATGCGTTATGGCATTGGGTCATAGGTGGCACTGTCTGCAGCACATTCCGGCATTGCCGGCATGGGTGGCACTGTCTGCAGGTAGCACATGCATTATGGCCCATAACACATGTGCTGCCTGCAGAGACAGTGCCACTAATGCCACCAATGCTGTAATGTGCTGCAGACAGTGCCACCCATGCCTCCAATGCTGTAATGTGCTGCAGACAGTGCCACCCATGCCGCCAATGCCGTAATGTGCCATTGGCGGCATGGGTGCTACTGTTTGCAGCACAATATGGCATTGGCGGCATGGCATGGGTGGCACTGTCTGCAGTACATTACGGCATTGGCAGCATTGGCAGTCTTTCTGTCACTGACCTATCCTTTATATTCATTGAATTTCAGTTCTTTCAATCATGGTGGCTTAGCATTACCTCTAGGTTACCTTCAAATGCTGGCATCCATCCATCAAGTAATTTTGATATTCAAATAACTTGTTCCAAGATCCAACCCCCTGCTTGCATCAGTGCTGAAGGCTCTTAAGATACATACTGAGGCAGGGTACTGTGATGTTTTCAGGAAAATATGTACAGCACCCCGCCAACCCCTTCAACCAGTCGTGATCTGCTTGCATTGAATAGTAAAGCACAAACACCTAATGATAACTTCACTGGGTCTAAAATAGGTATCTAATAAAATTAGAGAGGTTTTATTTTTTAACCGCTTAAGGACCACCCTATGTACATATACAGAGGCAGGGTGGCCCTTAAGTGCAAAATCACGTACCTGTACGTGATTTTTGTGATCGACTCCAGAGCCCGGCTCCCGCTGTGATTGGATACAGCGGAAGCCAATCAGCTGGACCGACAGCCGCTATGTTTTGGATTGTTCACAGAAGATGCAAAACGGCAGCCTGCCTATGTAAACAAAGCAGACCGCCTTTCCTTGAGGGAGGAAAATGGAGATCTTGTGTTTCTGCTAAGCAGAAACACTGATCTCTACTTTCCTCCAGTCACGGCACTCTCCCACAGTTAGAAAAGACTCCCTAGGAGCACACTTAAAGTGGATGTGAACCTGATTCATGAAATTTAATATATCTGCAGTATTTTGTTATCTCTTTTCAATGAGCCAAGTATTATAGCTCTCTTCTGAACGGTTCCTCTGTTATCAGCCTGAGAACTCCTGAGATATTTTTTTGACTTTTTAGACAAAAGCAGCCTGAATCTTTTGTCAAAGGAGGTTGCTAAAATAGATTAGCAGAGAAAAGCTCCTATTGCAAAACAGCTCTGAGAGTCTCGGCCTATGATGAGAGGGGGCGTGTGCCTTTCCTCCAATCAGCAATGTTAGCTATCTTGGCTGTATGCCCAGACATCACATTCTGTGTTAAACAGGAAGAGAAAAATTCCTAACACAATCTCAACTTTCTAAACAGTATATAAATGTGAAGACAGCAGATATACATATTAAACCTATGTAGGGAGATTTGGTTAATCTCTGTGTATCATCTGAGACTGTTCACTGGGTGTATGGAGGGTTTACATCCACTTTAACCCTTTGATCATCCCTGATGTTAAGCCCTTCCTTGTAAGTGTCATTTATACAGTGACAGGGCATTTTCTTTAGCACTGATCACTGTATTGGTGTCGCTGGTCCCCAGAAAGTGTCACTTAGTGTTAGATTTGTCTGCCGCAATGTCACAGTCCCGCTAAAAATCACTGATCACCGCCATTACTACCCTGTTTCCCCGAAAATAAAACCTACCCCTAAAATAAGACCTAGCGTAATTTTACAGGAGGATTGCAATATAAGCCCTACCCCGAAAATAAGCCCTAGTTTAAAATCCTATAACCCACGCTATTACATTAGTACACAATGTACAATGTGTGTGTTTCTGTAACACAGATGCAGGGAAGAGAGCTCCGGCAGGTCACAAAAGCGCAGAGCGGTGCTATAATGAAGGTATTTGGCACAATTATATTACAGAAATACACACATTGTACATTATATACTACAGTAATAGAGTGGATTACAAGATTTTACAAGCATTTTAACTAAGTTCACACGGAGGATTCCTAACAGGCAGGTCGAGAGAGGGGAAGAGAAGACAGCACATTACATGGTAAGACCTACCCCAAAAATAAGCCCTACTGTGTCTTTTGTTGCCAAAATTAATATAAGACCCGGGCTTATTTTCGGGGAAACACGGTAGTAAAAACAAATCTAATTAAAAAAAAAAAAACTATAAATCTATCCCATAGTTTGTAGACGCTATAACTTTTGTGCAAACCAATCAACATATGCTTACTGGGATTTTTTTTTTTACCAAAAATATGTAGAAGAATATATATCGGCCTAAATTAATGAAGAAATTCGATTTTTTTATATAGCAAAAAGTAAAAAATATTTGTTTTTCTCAAAATTGTCATTCTTTTTTTGTTTATAGCACAAAAAAATTAAAACCTCAGAGGTGATCAAATACAGCATGGGTACAGCATTGCACGTTTTAAAGGAACGTCTTAAAGGAACGCAGTGTTGTATCGCAAAAAATGGCCAGGTCAGGAAGAGAGTAAAACCTTCCGGAGCTGAAGTGGTTAAAGTTGTATTAGCATGTTGCTAGGGGAGGAAGAAGGAACCAGAGAAGGCAAAATATAAGCAGACCAAGATTTAGCTTTAGGGTGCATGCACACCTGCAAATTTGACACCGATTACATTCAATTACCCAGTGAGGTTTCCCAGCACTTAGCTGCAGGAGGCAGCCTCACATGTAATTGCTCATGCAGTGATCACATGTGAGTGATCGGCCCTGGATGCAGACCGCCTGCACCCAGAGCCATGGGAACCAAACTTTCTGCATTAATCCATGGCTAAAATGCTGCAAAACTCTACTGTTGGACTTTTTATATACAGTTGCCACAAAAATTATGTAAACCCTTTTGAAATGATATGGATTTCTGCACAAATTGGTGATAAAATGTGATCTGATCTTCATCTAAGTCACAACAATAGACAATCACAGTCTGCTTAAACTAATAACACACAAAGAATTAAATGTTATCATGTTTTTATTGAACACACCATGTAAACATTTGCAGTGCAGGTGGAAAAGGTATGTGAACCCCTAGACTAATGACATCTCCAAGAGCTAATTGGAGTGAGGTGTCAGCCAACTGGAGTCCAATAAATAAGATGAGATTGGAGGTGTTGGTTAAAGCTGCCCTGCTTCATAAAAAACACACACCAGTTCTGGGTTTGCTTTTCACAAGAAGTATTGCCTGATGTGAATGATGCCTCGCACAAAAGAGCTCTCAGAAGACCTGCTATAAGAAATTGTTGACTTGCATAAAGCTGGAAATGGTTCTAAAAGTATCTCCAAAAGCCTTGCTGTTAATCAGTCCACGGTAAGACAAATTTTCTATAAATGGAGGAAGTTCAGCACTGCTGCTTTTCCCCCCTAGGGGTGTCCGTCCTGTAAAGATGACTGCAAGAGCACAGCGCAGACTGCTCAATGAGGTGAAGAAGAATCCTAGAGTGTCAGCTAAAGACTTACACAAGTCTCTGGCATATGCTAACATCCCTGTTAGTGAATCTATGATACGTAAAACACAACAAGAATGGATTTCATGGGAGGATACCACAGAGGAAGCCACTGCTGTTCAAAAAAAACATTGCTGCACGTTTACAGTTTGCACAAGAGCACCTGGATGTTCCACAGCAGTACTGGCAAAATATTTTGTGGACAGATGAAACCAAAGTTGAGTTGTTTGGAAGAAACACACAACACTATGTGTGGAGAAAAAGAGGCACAGCACACGAACATCAAAACCTCATCCCAACTGTGAAGTATGGTGGTGGGGGCATCATGGTTTGGGGCTGCTTTGCTGCATCAGGGCCTGGACAGATTGCTATCATCAAAGGAAAAAACAACAGAATGGCTTAAACAGAAGAAAATACGCCGTCTGGAGTGGCCCAGTAAGAGTCCTGACCTCAACCTGATTGAAATGCTGTGGCATGACCTCAAGAAAGTGATTCACACCAGACATCCCAAGAATATTGCTGAACTGAAACAGTTCTGTAAAGAGGAATGGTCAAGAATTACTCCTGACCGTTGTGCATGTCTGATCTGCAACTACAGGAAACGTTTGGTTGAAGTTATTGCTGCCAAAGGAGGTTCAACCAGTTATTAAATCCAAGGGTTCACATACTTTTCCAACCTGCAATGTGAATGTTTACATGGTGTGTTCAATAAAAACATGGTAACATTTAATTGTGTGTGTGTTATTAGTTCAAGCAGACTGTGATTGTCTATTGTTGTGACTTGGATGAAGATCAGATCACATTTTATGACTTTTTGTGGCAACTGTAAAAGATATACTCACTGAGCAATAGGGAGCTTTGCGGAACTAGAGTGGGGCCAAGCTCATCTTCAGCTGTCTATAGGGGTTGATTTACTAATGGCAAATAGACTGTGCACTTTATAAAGTGCCGTTGCTCAAAAGCTTAGTAAATGAGGTAATGCTTCACTTTGCAAAAAATACCCAATCACTCGCAAGGAAAATAAAAATAAAACTGCATTTTTACTTGCACACGATTGGATACTGGAAGTCTGCAGAGCTTCTGCTCATTTACTAATCTCTGGAGCAACTGCACTTCATAAAGCGCCGTCTATTTGCCTTTAGTAAATCAAACCCTATGTCTCTGGATCTACTGGTCTTAACATGTAATTTGTACTGCAGATAACCACTGATTATGTACTATTTTATTAATAGTATGCTTATTTTTAAAATATGTGAAAATGTCTGCGCTGCGAAATAAAGAAATGGGGAAGGGGAAAGGGAGGGGTGAGTGGACAAAGATCCGTGGACCTGTGGAGTGGTAGGGTGTACAGACACAAATGAAAGTGACCTACAACCGAAAGTTAAATGAGTGCAGTCTAGCCTAGACTGTATTGCAGTGAACACACAGTGTAAATGATTAATATACTGAAACTCAAAAGAATCATGAATTGGAGATGAAAGTGAAAAAAAATTAAAATAAACGGAACTGAAATCCTAAAAAAGTACAAAACAGAGTGCAGTCCGAAATTCCAAACAGGTTCAAGGTGGAGGTAAGTGAATAAATGGTTGAATGTGAAAGGTTCCAGACTCAGGTAAGTGAAGGTATGTAGCCAGGTGAAATCCACACACCGTGCACCCCTCACCAATAGTGAATCTTGACAGCTTACCTCCCTGCTGACATTCAGAGCCAAATGGATAATCACTATACCAGCTTCCTATTTAGTGGGTATCTTCTTGTCAGATCTCAGTAGTTGATCATACATGTAAAGATAATGGTAAAAGTATTGTAGCCTTATCCTCTTGTTAGACAAGGAGGGAAATACTTCGCAAGAGAGTGGTCAGATGTCCACTTACACAACTTACAGAGTGTGTAGGGAGCGTGTGCCTATCTCCACGAGCGCCGAGTTCGTATCCTTGTCTTCTTCCTGCTACCAATTTCTCCCCTTAACATCCATAGAGCCGTCCGCTCGTAGCGAGGTATGAGAGGTAGGGGTGGAAGAAGAGAAGGGGGCACATCGCATAAAACCGTACAGCAAATAAACTTTGATAGGTCATAAAAACAATCGGTAAAAGACTCACATGGGGCAGTCTAATGGCGGTCACGTAGACATGAGCACCGCGCTCGTCCACCGTCCGTCAGGTACTGCTCCCGGTAAATGCTCTGTTGTCCCGACGCGTGTTCGTCACATCACGTGACTTCATCTAGGCTAGACTGCACTCATTTAACCTTCGGTTGTAGGTCACTTTCATTTGTGTCTGTACACCCTACCACTCCACAGGTCCACGGATCTTTGTCCACTCACCCCTCCCTTTCCCCTTCCCCATTTCTTTATTTCACAGCGCAGACATTTTCACATATTTTTTGCATTATCATTCCTTGTCTTGAGAGGACAAAATCCTTTTTGTTTGCTGCAGTATTCACGTTCATTCACCCCCCTGCCCCCTTTCCCGGCCCACTCCCTTTCACTTATATCCCATACAGCGCAGGAGCTCCACCTAGTACACTTATTTTTAAAATGCTCATGTTTTGTGACAGGTTTACTTTAACCACTCTTTACCATGTTATCAGCTATGTCCAATCACAGCTGATCACAGTGTAAACAGGAAGAGCCTTTTATCAGCTTATCTCCTTTGCATATGACTGACACGAGTAGAGGAGAGACGATCGGCTGCTCTCCTGACAGAGGGCGTCTGTACTGATTGATTAACAGCGCAGCCCCCCCAAGGATTCCCACCCAGGACAACCAGGGATGCCACCCATGGCCACCAGGTATTAACTTTAAAGGTGCCAGTCAGTGTCCATTCTAGATGCCAATCAGTGCCCAGCAGCAAAGCCTGCCAGTACCTCCTTATCAGTGCTGCCTATCAGAGTCATCTATCAGTGCCCATCAGTGCCACCTATCAGTGC
This sequence comes from Rana temporaria, assembly GCF_905171775.1. Taxonomy (NCBI): domain Eukaryota; kingdom Metazoa; phylum Chordata; class Amphibia; order Anura; family Ranidae; genus Rana; species Rana temporaria. The sequence continues at coordinate 251,161,265 of NC_053491.1, forward strand.
CCATCAGTGCCGCCTATCAGTGCCACCTATCAGTGCCACTTATCAGTGCCCATCAGTGCTGCCTATCAGTGCCCATAAGTGCCCATCAGTTCTGCCTATTAGTGCCACCTATCAGTGCCTATCAGTGCCTCCTATGAGTGCCCATCAGTGGCGTCTATCAATGCCCATTAGTGCTGCATATCAGTGCCCATTAGTGCCACCTAACAGTGCCGCCTATCAGTGCCCATCAGTGCCACCTCACCAGTTCCCATCAATGGCGCTTTATCAGTGCCCGTCAGTGCAGCCTTATCAGCGCCCATCAGTGAAGGAGAAAATTTACAACATTTTATACAAAAAAAAACAATTAAAAAAAACTGTCTTTTTTTATTCGTTTAGCAAAAAAACAAAAAAAAAACCCCAGTGGTCATCAAATACCATCTAAAGAAAGCTCAATTTGTGGGAACAAAATTGCGACCGTGCAAGTGTCATTCAAAGTGAGACGGCACTTAAAGCTGAAAATTGGTCTGGGCAGGAAGGGGGGAATGTGTCCAGTATTGAAGTGGTTAAACTGACACAGATTAGGGACCAAAAATGTTTAATAAAATTAGGCTAGACATACCTGTATACTGAAAAGCAAATTTGTATGCATATTTTGCCTACTTATACGTATCTGGCACTCCAGCTTAATAAGACAATGGAGCCAGGAACCGGTCTCACAGAGTGATTGGAACATATCTAAACTCTAAAAATTAATTACCCTAGCTGTGGCCAAAAAGAAACTCATCAGCTGAAGTTTTAATTAAATGTCAAAAAACTGGAAAGCAAAGCAGAGGCTTTTTAAAATGGAACATATTTGCATGGTTTACTTTCACAAATTTAAATAAAAAGGAGTTTATTTCTTTTTTTAGGATAGCCCTTTAAGTCCACTACACCATAAGCTGTCTAGTTACATTTCTTGTTGGGACCAAAGCTCTACTCATGTACCTACCTGAATATGCCAACAAGACTGAAACAAATGTAGGTTTATAAGAAGGGTTCTATAATGTTAGTTTGTATATGTACTGTAATCCAGCAGTTTTGGATGCAGTTGGTCCAGGGCCTTTAACCAGCTGAAATTTTTTGGATTTTTTGCACACATGTGGAAATGCACATTTTAGGCCTGAAGATTAGTTAAACCCTTCAAGCAATATATAATGTATATATATTCTAAAGGCAGAAACTCTGGAGAATAAAATGGTTATAGTTTCAATTTTTTCTGTAAAATGGCATTGGCGCAATGGTTTATCAAACTTGTATTTTTGGTAAAAAAATACACTTAAGTTCATATAGTGCAAAAACACACGATATACTACCTACTTATTTGGTAAAATAAAAAAGATGAGGTTGTGCCATGCATATGAATACCCAACATGTCAAAGCTTAAAACTATGTGCGCCAGTGGAATGGCAACAATTTTCAGTAACCAAAAGTGTCAATTCTTTAAAAGCCTGTACAGGTTATCAATTCAGAGTTGACCATAAATATGGGGCCTAGAATAATTGCACTCAACCCACAGTGCGCTGTAATATATTAAGCCTCGTACTCACGACCGAGGAACTCAACGGGCGAAACACATCGTTTTGCTCGTCGAGTTCCTTGTGAGGCTGTCGAGGAACACGGCGAGCAAATTTTCTCCATTTCCATTGAGGAAAAAGAGAACATGCTCTCTTTTTGGCTCGACGGGATCCTCGACAGTTCCCTCGTCGCAAAATGTACACACGACCGGTTTCCTCTGCAAAAAAAAATAAATCCCAGTTTCTTGCTGGTTTTTGCCGAGAAACTCGGTCATGTGTACGAGGCTTAACATGTGTAGGGAAATCTCAGTTTTCCCTTATAAGTACCCCGATGCAAGAGTTTCTGTGTATATACAGTATCTCACAAAAGTGAGTACACCCCTTACATTTTTGTAAATATTTTATTATATCTTTTCATGTGATAACACTGAAAAAAATACACTTTTTTTACAGTGTAAAGTAGTGAGTATACAGCTTGTATAACAGTGTACATTTGCTGTCCCCTCAAAATAACTCAACACACAGTCATTAATGTCTAAACCGCTGGCAACAAAAGTGAGTACACTCCTAAGTGAAAATGTCCAAATTGGGCCCAATTAGCCATTTTCCCTCCCCGATGTCTTTTGACTCATTAGTCTCCAGGTGTAAATGGGGAGCACTCTCTCATACTGGTCACTGGAAGTTCAACATGGCACCTAATGGCAAAGAACTCTCTGAGAATCTGGAAAAAAATATTATTGCTCTACATATAGATGGCCTAGGCTATAAGAAAATTGCCAAGACCCTGAAACTTAGCTGTAGCATGGTGGCCAAGACCATACAGTGGTCTAACAGGACAGGTTGCACTCAGAACAGGCCTTGCCATGGTCGACTAAAGAAGTTGAGTGCACATGCTTAGCATCATATCCAGAGGTTGTTTTTGGGCAATAGACGAATGAGTGCTGCCAGAATTGCTGCAGAGGGGTGGGGGTCAGCCTGTCAGTGCTCAGACCGTACGCCACATACTGCATCAAATTGTAAGCCTCTTCTAAAGATGATGCACACGAAAGCCTGCAAACAGTTTGCTGAAGACAAGCAGACTAAGGACATGGATTACTGGAACCATGTCCTGTAGTCTGAGACCAAGATAAACTTATTTGGTTCAGATGGTGTCAAGCGTGTGTGGTGGCAACCAGGTGAGGAGCACAAAGACATGTGTGTCTTGCCTACAGTCAAGCATGGTGGTGGGAGTGTCATGGTCTGAGCAGGGCCGATCCTAGGGTCACATGCGCCTGGGTGCAGAAATATTTCTGGCACCCCTACAAGGGCGTGGTCACCTTACTAACTCCTCCCTCTTTACAAATGTTTCTAAGGCAACGATTCAAACACAGAGATGCTCCCCTAAGGAGTCATCGTTACCCTGGGATCCTCCCACGATCTCTTAACAATAAACAAAATACAGGAAGAGAAGCAGAGTACTCTAATTGGACCTAGAGGGAGGTCTCTCTAATGGACACAAAGAGGGCCTCTGTTAGAGAGTCTGTTTAGAAAGAGCCCCCAGACATAATACAGGAGATGGTCAGAGACTTCTAACATGATACAGGAGATGGTCAGAGACTACAGACATAGTACAGGAGATCAAGGCAGCCTCACCAGTGCCCATCAAATGCAACCTTATCAGTGCCCACCAAATGCAGCCTTATCAGTGCCCACCAATTGCAGCCTACTATTGCTCACCAATTGTAGCCTACCAGTGCCCACCAAATGCAGCCTTATTAGTGCCCACCAAATGCAGCCTACTAGTGCCCACCAAATGCAGCCTTATTAGTGCCCACCAAATGCAGCCTTATTAGTGCCCACCAAATGCAGCCTAACAGTGCCCACCAAATGCAGCCTAACAGTGCCCACCAAATGCAGCCTTATTAGTGCCCACCAAATGCAGCCTACCAGTGTCCACCAAATGCAGTCCTATTAGTGCCCACCAAATGCAGCCTACCAGTGCCCACCAAATGCAGCCTAACAGTGCCCACCAATTTCAGCCTAACAGTGCCCACCAAATGCAGCCTAACAGTGCCCACCAAATGCAGCCTTATTAGTGCCCATCAAATGCAGCCTTATTAGTGCCCACCAATTGCTGCCTACCATTGCTCACCAACTGTAGCCTACCACTGCCCACCAAATGCAGCCTTATTAGTGCCCACCAATTGCAGCCTAACAGTGCCCACCAAATGCAGCCTTTTTAGTGCCCATCAAATGCAGCCTTATTAGTGCCCACCAAATTCAGCCTTATTAGTGCCCACCAAATTCAGCCTTATTAGTGCCCACCAAATACAGCCCTATTAGTGCCCACCAAATGCAGCCTACCAGTGCCCACCAAATGCAGCCTACCAGTGCCCACCAACTGTAGCCTACCAGTGCCCACCAAATGCAGCCTTATTAGTGCCCACCAAATGCAGCCTACCAGTGCCCACCAAATGCAGCCTACCAGTGCCCACCAATTGCTGCCTACCATTGCTCACCAACTGTAGCCTACCAGTACCCACCAAATGCAGCCTTATTAGTGCCCACCAAATGCAGCCTATCAGTGCCCACCACTGAGAGAGAGAGAGAGAGAGAGGGCTAAGGCTGAGAGAGAAAGAGAGAGAGGTGAGGCTGAAAGAGAGAGAGAGGTGAGGCTGAAAGAGAGAGAGAGGTGAGGCTGAGAGAGAGGTGAGGTGGGGCTGAGAGAGAGAGAGGGGCTCAGAGAGAGGGGAGTGGACAGAGAGGGGGGCTGACAGAGGAGGGAGTTGCTGACAGGGGGGTTGCTGATGGGTGGGTGGAAGAGCGGATGGCAGAGAGACCTCAGTCCTCACCTCAATCAGGAGTAACACAATGTGCCAGGCAGGGAGGGGGGCTGACAGGGGAGGGGGTTGCTGACAGGGGAGTTGCTGACAGAGGAGGGGGGGCTGACAGAGGAGGGGGTTGCTGACAGAGAAGGGGGCTGATGGGGGGGTTGCTGACAGAGAGGGGGGCTGACAGGGGGGATTGCTGATAGAGGGGGGTTGCTGACAGGGGGGTTTCTGACAGAGGGGGGTTGACAGAGGAGGGCGTTGCTGACAGAGGAGGGCGTTGCTAACAGAGAGGGGGCTTACAGAGAGGGGGCTGACAGAGAAGGGGCTGACAGAGGGGGGTTGCTGACAGAGAGGGGCTGACAGGGGGGTTTGCTGACAGAGAGGGGCTGACAAAGGGAGTTTGCTGACAGGGGGGTTGCTGACAGGGAGGGGGCTGATAGAGGGGGGTTGCTGACAGAGGAGGGGGTTGCTGACAGAGAGGGAGGCAGATAGGGGGGATGACAGAGGAGGGAGTTGCTGACAGAGAAGGGGGCTGACAGGGGGGTAGCTGACAGAGAGAGGGACTGAAAGAGGGGGGTTGCTGATAGAGGGGGGTTGCTGACAGAGGGGCTGACAGGGGGATGGTGACAGAAAGGGGGCTGATAGAGGGGGGTTGCTGACAGAGAGGGGCTGACAGGGGGGGTTTGCTGACAGAGAGGGGGGCTGACAGGGGGTTGCTGACAGAGAGGGGGCTAACAGGGGGGGGTTGCTGACAGAAAGGGGGGCTGACAGGGGGTTGCTGACAGAGAGGGGGCTGACAGGGGGTTGCTGACAGAGAGGGGGCTGATAGGGGGGTTGCTAACAGAGGAGGGGGTTGCTGACAGATGAGGGGATTGCTGACAGATAGGGAGGCTGATAGAGGGGGGCAGAGGAGGGGGTTGCTTACAGAGAAGGGGGCTGACGGGGGTTGCTGACAGAAAGAGGGGCTGATAGAGGGGGGTTGCTGACAGAGAGGGGCTGACAGGGGGGTTTGCTGACAGAGAGGGGGGCTGACAGGGGGGTTTGCTGACAGAGAGGGGGGCTGACAGGGGGTTGCTGACAGAGAGGGGGCTGACAGGGGGTTTCTGACAGAGAGGGGGGCTGACAGGGGGTTGCTGATAGAGGGGGGTTTGCTGACAGAGAGGAGGGCTCACAGGGGGGTTTGCTGACAGAGAGGGGGGCTCACAGGGGGTTGCTGACAGAGAGGGGGGTGACAGGGGGTTGCTGACTGAGAGGGGGGTTGCTGATAGAGGGGGCTGACAGGGGGGTTGCTGACAGAGAGGGGCGGCTTACAGAAAAGGGCGGCTGACAGAGGGGGGCGGGCTGACAGATGGGTGGGTGGAAGAGCGGATGGCAGAGAGACCTCAGTCCTCACCTCAATGGCTCAATCAGGAGTAATACAGCGCGCCAGGCAGGGAGGCGGGACTCCAGGCGGCTGCGATCATCCACAGTCCAGCCCTGTCTCCTCGATCACAGAGCACCGCACGCTCATTCAGCCAGTCACAGGGCGCCCACTGCCGCGCTGCCCAGCTCTTGCACAGGCAGTGACAGTGTATATTGATGGCGGCGGGCTCTGGAAATGATGCGCCGGCATGCCGCTCTAGATGCGGCCGGGGACACAGGACAGTTGAACTGCTGCTATGTGTCAGGCGCCTTTTGCTGACATGCATACTGGATACACCAGCGCTCAGCACTATGCATGTGTAGAGGCTTCGGGAAAGCAAAATAAATGCGACTCGTTGGCAACACACTGACCAACGGTGCTCCTGATACTTTGGCGCCCCCTCCCCTCTGGCGCCTGGGTGCAATGCACCCCGTGCACCCCGTCTCGGATCGGCCCTGGGTCTGAGGCTGCATGAGTGCTGCTGGCACTGGGGGAATTTCAGTTAATTGAGGGAACCATGAATGCCAACATGTACTGTGACATACTGAAGCAGAGCATGATCCCCTCCCTTCGGAGACTGGGCCTCAGGGCAGTATTCCAACATGATAACGACCCCAGACACACCTCCAAGACGACCACTGCCTTGCTAAAGAAGCTGAGGGTAAAGGTGATGGACTAGCCAAGCACGTCTCTAGACCTAAACCTGACTGGAAAATAATGGTGGCCACACAAAATATTGACACTTTAGGTCCAATTTGGACATTTTCACTTAGGGGTGTACTCACTTTTGTTGTCAGCGGTTTAGACATTAATGGCTGTGTGTTGAGTTATTTTGAGGGGACAGCAAATGTACACTGTTATACAAGCTGTACACTCACTACTTTACATTGTAGAAAAGTGTAATTTCTTCAGTGTTGTCACATGAAAAGGGGCCATATGTTTTTTTCCATTATGCTATTGCTTTTACATAGGGGATCAATGCCGTTTATGTGATAGCATATAGGCGGTGACAGGTTATTTATAAGGAAACATCAGGGGTCTCCCTTGTACTCCACTTCAGCTAATGGAGCACAGTGAAGTGGCGTAATATGTGCTGCTTCCTGGTTCATTCACCAGAGGGAGTTTTAGCAAAGAGATGTTTGCTGAGCTCCATCTACCCTACGCAGCAAAACCCACCATGGCTATTCCAGGCCTGCAGGTAGAACAGTTGAGTCTGGAGTACATATGGCGGGAGTGAGGTGTTGTGGTAGTTGTGGAAGTAATGAGGTGGCTTCATGCCACACAAATCCCTTCCACCTTAAAGCTGACATCAGAGGCATTGCTATGGTGGTGCGGGGGGTGCTGGCCGCACCGGGTGACACCCGCCAGAGGGGTGACACCGAGGCTGCCGCCCGTCCCCGCCGCTACACACTTTATTATATAATTATTTTGCAAGCCGTGCGGGGGAGCAAGGCTGACTATGACACTCCCCCGTCAGGTTAAGCTGTCACTCAGCCCCTCTGGGATCTTCAATATCAGTCCCGAGGCCGGAGTTGGTGGGCGGAGCTGGGGGTGTGGTTGCCTTTTTCACTATGGCTGATCCCACAGCTGAAGGAGATAGAGGCGAGGACTCAGCAGCCCCGCCCAAGTCTTCATCTGCAGCCAGGAATGATTCTGTAAGTTACTGCACAACACAGTATCACAGAACAGTCTTAACCTGTCCTATGACACCCCAAGCTGCCCCATGCCATCCCAAGCTGCCCTATGCCACCCAAGCTGCCCTATGCCACTCAAGCTGCCCCAATGCCACCCCAAGCTACCCCATGCCATCCCAAGCTGCCCCATGCCACCCCAAGCTACATTTTGCCACCCCAAGCTGCCCCATGCCACCCAAGCTGCCCAATGCCACCCCAAGCTGCCCCATACTACCCCAAGCTTCTCTATGCCACCCAAGCTTCCCCATGCCACCCCAAGCTGCCCTATACCACCCTAAGCTGCCCCATGCCACCCTAAGCTGCATCATGCCACCCCAAGCTGCACTATGCTGCCCCATGCCACCCCAAGCTACCCTATGCCACCCCAAGCTGCCCTATGCCACCCCAAGCTGCCCGAAGCCACCCCAAGCTGCCACATGCCACCCTAACCTGTCCTATGCCACCCCAACCTGCCCTATGTGACCCCAAACTGCACCATGCCCCCCCAAACTGACCTATGCCACCCTAACCTGCCCTACACCACCCCAAGCTTCCCTATGCCACCCTAATCTGCAACTATACCACCCCAACCTGCCCTATACTACCCTAGCCTGCCCTATACCACCCTAACCTTCCCTATACCAGCCCAGCCTTCCCTATACCACATTTTACTCTGATTTACAGGGCCATTTGGGGATGCACCCCGTGACCATTCGCTACCTGCAGGGCGCTGGGCAGGATAGGGGGTGACACAATGTTTTGCCGCACCAGGTGACACCAACCCTAGTGACGCCACTGGCTGACATCATCCTAATATGTAAGTAAGCTATAGCAGCCGGGAGTGTGTTTAAGAGCAATGGATCTTACTGCCATTTTAATGGATGATAAGTAATCCACCTCTATTCTAACATGAGGCATAATCCTCCTATTGTTTGAATCTGTGATGATGAAAAGTGGGCATGAAGATACATTCTGTTTTAAAAAAGACCTCCTGTTCCTGTTCTCCTCATCATAACCTGTCAGTTTATGCCTTATTATTTATATGGTTGCATATGATTACAGAGCTGCTTTGGTGTCCGGTATATCTGCCTAGAGCTTAAAGCGACACTAAAGTTAAAAAAAAAAATTAAATAACAAACATGTTATACACAGTGGCCCCCCGATCCACATCTTCTGGGGTCCCTCGACAGCTGTCATGGCTCCCCCTCTGCAAGAGCTTTCCACCTTCATGCGAGCGAGCATGGTGGAAAGCTCTTGGGGGTGCGCTCCCGTGATACAGCGGCGGGCATAGCCGCCGACTGTATCACTCGGCCCCGCCCCCGCGTCATTGGATGTGATTGACAGCAGCGCCAGCCAATGGCTGTGCTGCTATCAATCCATCCAACCACAATATATAGTCTTTATATATTATTTTAGCATGGTAGATGATACAGGTAAAAAGAAAAACTGAAGATACAACATTTTTATTTTATTTTTTTCATTGAAAGGCTAAAAAACCAATGCCCTTGCTTGCATAATAAACTAAACCTATGAAATGAACCGAAAGATTTAGGCAGCATAAGCAATCAAGATAAACGTTTTACTACCTGTTACTCCAGTTTAGCCCAGAGTGCTCTGCAGCCTATGCAATACTGGCTATGCAAGTGAAAAGCTCTAGACATAGTTCCATAGTATTGCATTGTAAGCTGCGTGTGTATAGGAGCCAGGTGGGGGTAGGTGTTCTCCACTATGGGGATTTGAAAGGAACTTCAGCAGAGCTCAGGGTCGTGCTTACATGGTAAAATGAAACAAATGTAGCTTCCTTTAAAAGCCGCTATTTACCATTATTTTGCTATAAAAATACATTGAACTGAAGCGCATTTCAGGTGCTTTGGAAGCCCTACCCATGCATTCCAATGGGTAGGGGCAGTTTAGGAGCTCTGTATACAGCGCTGTATGGGCCAAACTGCCCCAAAGACGCTGCCTGCAGGACTTTTTTTATCGTCCCACAAGCACACAGACTTACACACCGGGGTGGTATTGGAGACGGTTTTCAGGTGCTTTACAGGCGCTATTTTTAGTACTAAAACGCCTGAAAAACGCCTTCAGTGTGAAAGTAGCCCAAAACAAGCCCTCTTTTATCCCTGTAGCTATAGAAATTGTGGAGATTTTTAAAATCCAGAATATAAGCACTAAAATCAAAGCTTTTTTCCCCTTTACATTTTTTTGCTTTGGGCAGCATGTAATATAAAAACACAGCAGCTGTTTTTAACCTGTTAGAAACCAACTGAAATTCAACTTTAGAGTCTTTGCTATTATCTTTGAGAATGAATAACGTCACATTAAAAGTAGTTTGAGAGATCAGTGATGACTTTCTTTTAAAGCTATTTTACTGTGATACATATTTTAATGTCCATAATCAGGGTACAAGTGCAACTTTTTTTTTTTGTTTAATCACATTTTATTAGATATTTTTGTTTTTACACACAGGTTCCACTCATAGCATATATTAGTATCACATGCATAGCCATTCTAGATAAGGTTTAGGCCTCGTACACACGACCGAGGAACTCGTCGGAAAAGACACATCGTTTTCCTTGACGAGTTCCTTGTTAGGCTTGTCGAGGAACTCGACAAGCTTTCTTTGCGTACACACGGTCCAGACAAAATCTCCTCTTTCTCAAACGCGGTGACGTACAACACATACAATGGCAGGGGAAGTTCGATTCCACTGGCACAACCCTTGGGGCTGCTTTTGCTAATCTCATGTTACTGCGTGTTAAGTAAAAGTTTGGTAAGAGACGATTTGCACTTTTCAGTCTGTTACAGCGTGAAAAATGTGTTATCTCCATTACAAATGCTACTTTTACTCCCGTCTCATACTGTATTCTGAGCATGCGCGGGTTTCTTAGCATACACACGCTCGAGTTTCTTGTCGAAAACCAGCCCAACCAGGAACTCGACAAGGAAATTGAGACTCCCGTCGAGGAAAAAGAGAACTTTCCTGGTCGAGTTCCTCGACAGTTTCCTCGATGAAAAACGTACACACGAACATTTTCCTCAGCAAAAAAGCTCTGCCACCAAGTTTCTTGATGGATTCTGTCGAGTTTCTCGGTCGTGTGTACGAGGCCTTATTCCCGGGGCATGACTCAGGGTCTTACTCTCTAATACATAACCGCTAGATATCTATAGAGACAAATCCTAACTACTAGGAATTTTTAACCCATTTTTACATATTCATTTCTTACTATCATCGAGTGTTACTGATATACTTCTACATATGCACAACAAACTTTAACCACTTAACCTCCCTGGCGGTATGATTCTGTCTGGAATTACGTACCAAAAGCGGTACAATTATTTTGCAAGGAAATTTGGCGTTTTATACTGTAGGTCTGTAATTTTTAGGAATAACTCACTTAAATCTGACCAAACAAGAGTCTTGTAGGCATCCCAGGTATGATTTTTTTTAAGAAACAAAATTATAAATTATAATATAATAAATAATTATAAATAATTATAACAAATAATAATATAATTATAATAAAAATTATTCAATAATGTAATCAACTCAAAATCACTGAAATTTGCTCAGTTGCAGAATTGTCGCTGTCATTACTTTTATTTTTTTATGACGTATTTCCCCACAAATCGCTATCGCACAATTCTGCAAGTGATTATAATTTATTATCGCTGTTTTCTAGCTGATCTAAAACCATTTTTGACATAAAGGGACACTTTTGGACAATCTACAGTTTTCAGGCAGAAAGAACAGTTTTTATTATACAAAAGAACATGTAGGGCACTGGGCAGACCACTAGGGACAAGGGGGGTGTGTATTTTTTACATACAGTACTGTAATCTATAAGAATATAGTATACTGTATGTATTGTGTTTGTTTACTTTTTTGAATTTGGCGCCGTTCTCCACCCCCGTGCGTCGTAACGTCGCAGGGAACGGAGATCGGCGGGACACGGGGACACTGTGAATCGAGCGAGGTCCCGCTCGCTCACACAGCGGGGAGACATCGCAGGATCCAGGGACAAGTTGAGTAACTTGTCTGTGGATGCTGCGAAGGTAAGCGGCACCGCTGCACACTTTGCACATCTACCCCGAGCGTGACTCGGGGATACCGATCCCAGCATGAAAAAAACACCCCGAGTCACGCTCGGGGATACCGCCAGGCAGGTTAAAGCAGGGGTTCACCCAAAAAAAAAAAATTTTAACATTACATTCAGGCGAGTTATGATAATGACATTACGCTGATTTTTTTTTAAATCCCTGCAGTACATACCGTTTTATATATATATGCTCACCGCGGCTTCCGGGTATAATCTGCGGGACTGGGCGTTCCTAATTGATTGACATGCTTCCGACCATCACGAGTTGCTGAAAGAAGCCGAACGTCAGTGCGCAGGTGCTGTATAGAGCCGACTCGCAGTCCGGCTTCTTTCGGCAACTCGTGACGCGCTGTATGCGCCGGTCGGAAGCATGTCAATCAATTTTAAACGCCCAGTCCCGCAGATTATACCCGGAAGCCGCGGTGAACATATATATATATAACGGTATGTACGGCAAGGATTTTTAAAAAAACAGCGTAATGTCATTATCATAACTCGCCTGAATGTAATGTTAAAATAAAAATTTTGGGTGAACCCCCGCTTTAAGGACTGGAAGATTTTTCCCCTTAATGACCAGGCCATTTTTTGCGATACAGCACTGTGTCGCTTTAACTGACAATTATGCAGTCCTGCGACGTTGTACACAAACAAAATTGACGTTCTATTTTTCCCACAAATAGAGCTTTTTTTTGGTGATATTTCATCACCTCTGGGTAGTTTTTTGCGCTATAAACAAAAAAAGACTGACAATTTTGAAAAAAATATATATATATTTAACTTTTTGCTATAATAAATATCCAAAAAAACAAAAACGAATTTCTCTATCAGTTTAGGCTAATATGTATTTGTCTACATATTTTTGGTAAAAAAAATAGCAATAAGCTAATATTGATTGGTTTGCGCAAGTTATTGCATCTACAAAATGGGGGATAGATTAATGCCATTTTTATTATAAATGTTTTTTTACTAGTAATGGTGGTGATCAGCGATTTTTAGCGTGGCTGCGACATTGTGGCAGATAGATCAGACTCTTTTGACACTTTTCTGGGACCATTGACATTTATACAGCAATCAGTACAACAAAAATGCACTGTTTACTCTATACAGGCATACCCCACTTTTAAGTACACAATGGGGTTTATTTACTAAAGCTGGAAAGTGCAAAATCATGCTCACTTCTGCACAGAAACCAATGAGCCTTCAGGTTTTATTACCAAAGCTTAATTGAACAAACTGAGGTTAGAAGCTCATTGGTTTCTATGCAGAAGTGAGCCTGATTTTGCACTTTTCAGTTTTAGTAAATAAACCCTATTGTTTACGTAAAAGTGGGGTATGCCTGTAAATGAACAAACTATATCATGTGTTAGCGCTATTAGGAGGATTTTTTGTATTTTTTATGCCTGTAAATGACACTGGCAGGGAATGGGGTTAACACTAGTGGGGGGAGTGGACTGACTGGAGGAGGAGGAGAGAGATCGCTGTTCCTAATCACTAATCAGATGATCTCTCTGTACTCCCCTTTCAGAACAGGGATCTGTTTGTTTACACTGACAGACCCCCATTCTGGCTCTCGGTGGAGTGATCGCGGGTGGCCAGCGGACATAGCGGCCACCAGTCATGAGCATTGGCTCCCCCACCGTGCAGCGCATGCCCATACCTCCCAACATAAAAAAAATCCACTGCGGGACATTCTTTAAATTTTTCATTAAAATTGGGGGGGGGGGAGGTTGCCGCAGATCGAAGTTGTTGAGCGGGGGGGGGGGGGGGTTGCCGCGGATCGGAGGTTGTTGAGCGGGGGGAAGTGGATTGAAGTTGTTGAGGGGAGGGGGAGTTATGCCCCATGATGCCTCTCACCTGTGCACAGCCTGTCGGTTCTTCCCTTCAGCTACCGCAGTCCACGCACCGCTCCGGTCATGGTAGCATGTCTCCCCTTAGACCTTTTCCTCCTCCTTCCGTGCTCCCCCTTCTTGCACAGCAGTGCGGGAAAAATAACCCATTCGCAGGACTGCGGGAAGATGTGCGTCTGTGCGGGAAAGAGCCGACGTACAGCTATGGCAATTTGCGGGAATGAGCCGACCTGCCGCCGTATAATGACGGCGGCTGTTCGGCAAGTGGTTACAATTTAAACATGTAATTTCATGGAATATAATATCAACTGATTTTTTTTTAAATATTGCCACCCTTTGTGGTTTTTAAAGAAATTCTGATCCGCATTCAAATATGAGTTCCCACAACTGCTCTGTGTTCTTTTAACAGTATGTTTACATTAGCTGTGAGCAAATTACTATTTTCCACTATCATTTATATCAAGCTAAATGAGTCTTAATATAGTTTATTAAACTAGGCTAAAGAAGTTTATCATTGTCCATGTTATTGCAGATAGGTTTCCAAATGTTTTACTACAATTTTCCTATAGACTCATGAAATATTTACATGCATATCTTGGATAGATATTTACAGTGTTTTTTTCAAAGAAATATTAGTACGACTGTTGTATTTCTGAAATCTATCAGCATTGTGTGTGGGAGAAAAAAGATGATAACCTTTGTCAGATGACATCATAAAGCATGGACTGTATACGTTATTAGGGTGACCACGTGTCCCGGATTGCATGGGACAGTCCCGTATTTTGCAGGTCTGTCCCGGGCACCTTCATTCCAGGACAATACAGTGTCCCGGAATGAAACTGACACAGCTACCCCTGGGGCCAATCTGATGCCCCCAAAAAAGGCTGCCACATCACCGCTTTACTCACTGACAGTACTTGCCCTGGCTGGGAATGCCTGGAGGAGCACAATCCCGCCCCCTGCTTGTGATTGGAGAAATCATGAATCCTGCCTCTTGTGTCCAAACACTGTGCTGTGATTCGTTACAGCACAAGCTGATTTTTGGGAAGGAGGGGTGTCCCTGAATGGTAGTTTGGAAATGTGGTCACCCTACACGTTATGTATGTTTGCTAACTAAAAGCCACCAGGACAGACTCCTGCCAGGTGAATGCATTCGAGAGGCTGCACTTCCGCCATATTTCCTCCACACACCAATCCTGGTACCCCCTTCCCCCCGTCCCTGTGTGTGCCCCCCATGCCATGTTTTCTGGGCTTCATCTGCCTATCTGCAGGCCTGGGACAGACATGGTGGGTGCCAGCAGGTGGAGGGGAGGGCAAAGAGCCTGACATATGTCCACTCTCCTTCTCTACTTGCTGTGACCTGGAAAGCGACGTGTATAATGTCACTTCCGGGTCAGGCTCTCAGTGTCCCCAGCTAGCATAGTCGGGAAAGGATGTATAGCAATACGATCTGCACTGCAATACATTGAGTGGAGCCCTGAGGAGACATGCAGGCTCTTTTAGACCCTGCATGTTTTAAAGAGAACCTGTCACCTAAAATTCATCACATAGGGGACTTTTTGTCTCCTATGTAATAAAAAAAAGTTAACTGCTTGCCGACCAGTGCACGACTATTTACGTCGACAGCATAGCATGGACAGGCAGAAGAACGTATATATATGTCACCTTTAAGAAGCCAGCATTGTGGACGCACATGCTTGCCGGGAGCTCCGTGACTCCAACCACGGCCTCGGGCATACCTGCAATCGTGTCACGGTGAGGAAGAAGTAAACAAGCATTTCCCCAGTCTTCCTAGTGTCAGGACAGTGTACACAGCTTTCAGTATCGTGTCACAGTAAGCCCATCCACCCTACAGTTAGAACACATCCCTAGGCACACTTAACCCCTTCAGCGCCACCCAGTGGTTAACCCCTTCACTGCCAGTGTCATTTTCACAGTTATCAGTGCATTTTTATATGCACTGATGGCTGTAAAAATTACAATGGTCCCAAAAATGTGGCAAAAGTGTCCGATGTAATGTTAATAATGTTGCAGTCATGATGAAAATCGCTGATCGCCGCCATTACTAGTAAAAAAAAAAAATATTAATAAAAATGCCTGTTTTGTAGACGCTTTAACTTTTGCGCAAACCGATCAATAAACACTTATTGCGATTTTTTTTACCAAAAATATGTAGAAGAATACGTATCGGCCTAAACTGAGGAAAAAATTTAATTTATATATTTTTGGGGGATATTTATTATAGCAAAAAGTAAAAAATATTGGATTTTTTTCAAAATTGTCGCTCTATTTTTGTTTATAGCGCAAAAAAATTAAAACCGCAGAGGTGATCAAATACCACCAAATGAAAGCTCTATTTGTGGGTAAAAAGGGACGTCAATTTTGTTTGGGAGCCACGTTGCACGACCGCACAATTATCAGTTAAAGCGACGCAGTGCCGAACCGCAAAAAGTGGAACGGTCATTGACCAGCAAAATGGTCCGGGGCTTAAGTGGTTAAACAAAAAAAAAAGTTTTTTTTTATTACAAAAAATAAGTTACACCCAAGCACATAAAATCCTCCCCCAAAAAAATTGAGCTCACCCATAACCACACATAAGCACGCAAGATTGTGAACACACTTGTGGGGGGGCATTCAATGTATGAAAACGTTAAACGCGGTACAAATGTTACATATTGCTAAGCGCGTCGGAGTAAGAGCAATAATTCTGGCAAATGACCTCCCCATAACACTAAACTGATGACCTATATATTAAATTTGGAAGCATCGCCTATAGAAAATATAGGATACTGAAGTTTGTCACCATTTCATGGGCACACACAGATTTAAGGTTTGACATGTTGGGTATCTATTTACTCGACTTTTACATTGTCTTTTACATTTTATCAAAAATGTGGTTAGTTTCTTGAATTTTGTTACCCTGAAATTCACTTTAGTGTGTTTATTAATGAATTTTTGCATTTCCTAGATGTTTGCAGTAATATCAGGTGACATATAAAATTGGAACTACATTATTTTATTCTCTAGTCTAGGGTGTCTGCTTTTAGAAAATATATAATGTTTTATGTAATCTTCATGCCTAAAATGATTTTTTGAAACATGTGTTGCACAAACTGCAAAAACGGCTCTGGCAGCAAAGGGGTTAAGGGCCTGTTCACTTTAGTTGATTTTGATGCAGCATGAAAATGCATGTCAAGCAGAAATTGCATTCCCATTCCATTTGGGTTTACATCTATGTGCTGCAGTTTAGTGTGAAATAAAAGGTAAACTTAAAGTGTTACTAAAGTCAAATTGTTTTTTAAAATTAAAATAACAAACATGTTATACTCACCTGCTATGTTCAATAGCATTGCACAGAGCGCCCCCGATCCTCCTCTTCTCGGGTCCTCCGGCAGGGATCCTGGCTCCTCTTTTTCTTTTTTCCCGCTTTCTATGGAGGCACACAGTGTTTGCGGGCTCCCAAGCTCCCAAGCTGTGTGTCTATGGAGTCGCTCTCTACAGACTTACACAACGGTACTTAGCCCACTTCCTCCTCACTGCATTTGATTGACAGCAGCAAGAGCCAAAGGCTGTGTGAAGAGGAAGAAAAGGGAGAATAGATGCAGCTGTGCACAGTGCTGAATCAATTTTCTCCTCTATAATCCCTTCACACAGGGATGGGGGGGGGGGGGGCAGAGAAATTGAATACATTGTTTACCTTAATGCAAGTGATGCATTAAAGGGGTTTTATAGGCAGAAGGTTTTTAATCCTAATGCATTCTATGAGCCCCCTCACACTTACCTGAGGTCCAGTGATGTCTATGAGTAGCTCAGCCATTCACCCCTCCTGATTGGCTGAGACACAGCAGTAGAGCCATTGGCTGCTGCTGCTGTCAATCAAAATCAGCAAGGCAATCAGGAGAGAGGGGGCGGGTCCGGGTCAATGCTCCATGTCTGAATGAACACACAGAGCTGTGACTCGGCTGGCATAGCAAGCTGCTTGCTGTGGGGGCACTCAACAGGAGGGAGGGGCCAGGAGCACTGAAGAGGAACCAGAGAAGAGGAGGATCTGGGCTGCTCTGTGCAAATCCACTGCAACAGATCAGGTAAGTATGACATGATTGTTTTTTTGGAGGGGAAAAAATTTGAATTTACAGGTGTCCGATTTGTCCAATGCAATGTCGCAGTCTTCTAAAAATCGCTAATTGCCGCCATTACTAGTAAAAAGAAAAAAAATGCCACAGAAATATCCCATCGTTTTTTGACGCGATAACTTTTGCACAAACCTATCAATATACGCTTGTTGGGATTTATTTTTTTACCAAAAATATTTAGCTGAATACATATTGGCCTAAAGTAATGGAGAAATTAGATTTTTTTTTATTATTGGGTATGTTTGATAGCAGAAAGTAAACAATATATATATATTTTTTTTTAATTGTCTGCTTTTTTTGTTTCTAGCGCAAAAAAAATAAAATGCAGAGATGATCAAATAGCACCAAAAAAAAGCTTTATTTGTGGGAAAAAGGACATTAATTTAATTTGGGTACAGCGTCGCACAAACGCAAAATTTTCAGTTAAAGTGACGCAATACCATATCGCAAAAAACAGCCTGGTCATTAACTTGGTAAAAAGAAAATGCATGTCTCTTTTTACTGCATACGATTGAATTAGATTCATACAGTAGGTCATATATGTGCATTGATATGCATCTATTTTTTCATCCAAAAATACACTTAATATGTTGAAAAAAGTGTGTAATTTTTTAAAGAACTCTTTTCCAGATTGAGGTTGATTTACTAAAACTGGAGACTGCAACATCTGGAAATCTGGTGCAGCTCTGCATGGTAGCCAAACAGTTTTTTAACGTCAGCTTGTTCAATTTAAGCGGATGTCCCCTGAAAAATAAAATATTAAAAGCCAGCAGCTACAAATACTGCAGCTGCTGACTTTTAATATCAGCACACTTACCTGTCCTGGAGTCCAGCGCCGTCCGCAGCAAAGGACGAGCGATCGCTCGTCACTCTGCTGCCCCCACCGCCATCCTCGGTGAGGAAACCAGGAAGTGAAGCACTCCGGCTTCACTGTCCGGTTCCCTACGGCACATGCGCGAGTCGCGATGCGCCGTGCTGACTGGTTCCTGCTGTGTTCTGGGAGCCGAGTGTTTCCCAGAACACAACGGGGGGGACGGGATCTGACGTCCTGCCCGCAGTCTACCCGCAGACTGTGTGGCCGGAAGTGGGTGCAAATACCTGTCTTTAGACAGGTATCTGCACCCCCCTCCCCCTGAAAGGTGTCAAATGTGACACCGGAGGGAGGGGGAGGGTTCCGATGAGTGGGAGTGGAGGTGGAGGGTGGAGCTCCGCTTTAAGTTTTGACAAAAACCCTGGAAGATGATTGGTTACTTTACAGAGCTGCACCAGATTTTGCACTCTCCAGTTTTAGTAAATCAACCCCTACAGGACTAAAGATTGGGTAGCTTATGCTCAGTATTTCAAAGGGTATTGTGATCAGTGAACTGCTTACCCATGACTTTTGGCTAAGTGTAAAAGATGTATCTATTATTTTACAGCCTTTTGCAACTGTATATAGTCCCCACTGATGAAGTCCAGTGGGACGTAACACATACGGGAGATGGAGCTGCACCAACTGATGTCACCTGCCGCTCTCCTTGCTCGAGTGTGAGCCATTTGTGTACATCTCCAGCCGTTCATGAGTGTAACCATTATATGCCTGATTCAAGTGGTTTTAATATGAGTGTTTCTATTTACATTTAATAAATGTTCAGCAAGTTAAGCAGAGAGCAGGATTAGTCTTCTTTGCTTCATTTAGATGTTACCCGGGATCTCATCTCCATATTGGGACCTGACGCCTCTCAGTACATTTACCCCGTAGTAGGACAAGCACAATAGACCATCCTGTTCATTTGGGGTCAATGGTCTAAAGTGAGTGACCAGTCTCTATATTGGTGGTGGGAGTTAATCACCCCAGGTGTTCTTCCATTTTCTTACATTGACACAAGAGTTTTGAATGGTACTGTATTTGGCCTTTCTCCTATGATCTTTACCAAGGACTGGACATTTAGTAGTTTTAGTTGCACTGCACTGATTGACTATGGGGGTTATTTACAAAAGGCAAATCCAAACTACAAGTGCAAATTGCACTTGAAATTGCACTGAAAGTGCAGTCACTGTAGATCGGAGGGGAAGATTGGAAATGAGGGGAAGCTCTGCTGATTTTATCATCCAATCATGTGCAATCTAAAATGCTGTTTTTATTTTCCTTGAATGTCCCCCTCGGATCTACAGCGACTGCACTTCTAAGTGCACTTTCAGTGCAATTTCAAGTGCACTTTGCACTTGTAGTGCAAAGTAGATTTGCCTTTCATAATTAACCCCCTATGTGTATATAGATTAACAGTCAATAAATGTGACCTTTAGGCTGCCTTGAGACCTATGCATTGCAACAACTAAAAACTATATAACTAAAATGTGTGTTTGGTAACATGGTAATGGCGTTTTTTGCAATAAATGGCATATTGATTTATTTAAAATGACACCCTAAATTACAACAACCCATGTGGCTGCACACTACGGTACACATGCAATCTGTTGTGATGCACTGCTTTACAAAAAAGGGTCAAGTGTTTTTTTCTTTCTTGGCTGCCACAGTGCAATGGCACATATGTGTGTGGTAAAGAACCACAAAAGCATCAACAGGTCTGAAGGGGAACTTAAGCCTAGCTAGTACACACTATTATTTATTTCGTTCAACCCAGCAGGTCTGAATGAAAAAAAAACTGACTGCTCTTGAGGAGCCAATGTTCTGATGATAGTACAGGGATCTCCCCTGCTGTGCTATTGTATTCTGACAGGGGTGACACACCCCACACCAGAACACTCCGGTCTGATCAGGAGACGATCGGCAGACCTTTTACGTTCATGCCTCATCGACTGAAGTTGGCTGAACGGCTGTCGGCTGTTTTCTATCAAACCGGTCAATGCCGCCCAACATTTGGCCCATGTGTACTAGGCTTTAGATTTATGGTGCAAAATCAACATGGTGCAGAATCATTCAGGCCAGGCCAAAAATAACCATAAAAAGATGGGTAAAATAACTATATTATTCAATATATATATTGTGTTGAAAATGTATTTATTGAAACATATATATTACAGGTTGTCAAGTTTAGTATTTTTGCAAGGTTTAGGGGCAACGTTGCATAAACTAGATTTCCCTTTAAAAGTCAACTTCTTCCTCCTCTTTGAAGTAATTTTTTGCTATTTAGCATATAATACAAATGTATCAAACTGTTAAAAAAATAGATCAATGCATACACAATGGAAATCTATTTCAAGGTGTGGATATCTCATCTTTTTTACCACTGTCTCTATTATGTAGGACAGGAGTGTCCAACCTGTGGCCCATGGGCCGCATGTGGCCCAAGATAATTATGAATTCAGCTAAACATAAAATCATAAACTTACTTAAAAATTTTGATTTTTAAAAAACTTTTGTAAAAATGTGTTAACTTAGTAAACACATGTGGCCAAAGAAAAATTTGAGAGTGTCTCTTAACTGGAGTTTTATCTTCTCAAAGAAAAATATTCATAACCGTGCCTTATTTGTGTCATCACTTTTAAGCAGCACCTATTGTGAGCAACTATTTTCAAGGACGAAACACGGTAGGGTAAAATTAGAACCAAAATATCTGATGAGCCCCTTGAGAATTCATTGAGAATTGCTACTACGTTCATGGAACCACATATTGATGCGTTCATTTACAAAACAAAAAAGGGCCAATATCACACTAGTTTTAAGTTGCCCTCTTTTAACTTTTATAACAAGAAAAATTACAAAACAATAACGTTTTATTTAGCAGATAGGTACATCATCTGTGTCATGTATTAGTGATCGTTAACTTGTGATCTGCTCATCAGCTATCCTTATTTATAGTCTATTTTATGTGTAACCCAAGACAATTGCTCTTCATCCAATGTGACCAGAAAGGTCAAAAGGTTGAACACCCTAGTGTATGACATTTGGACCTGCTACAGACAATGTAAATCACGAAAAAGAGATCACTTTTTTCTATAAAGACTTTTTTTTTTTTTTGCCAAAGATGGTGCAGGTTGAAAAGAAATTATAAAAAAAAATCAATATGTCGCTGAGCGATGGAAACACAGGTTTTCAGGGATGATCTTCCACTTACCCCCCTTTAGTAAATTTCACAATAATCTATAGCAAACACTGAAGATACAGTGATGTTCTAATATTTAGGTATAGAGTGAGAGCTGCATACAATGGACCACTATTTAATTTTTATTAAATAAAGGGTGTGCACAGGGGATATGCATTAGTACATAACCATACTTTAATTACCATTGCACAGCAGTGTTCACTCTACTATTATGTGCTAACATTTTCTTTCTTAGTTACTCTGAGAGCTATTATAAAAAGGGACGTTTAAATGATTATGTATGGTTCGTAGCAACCATTCACAGCTGTCTTGTATAAAGTGAACATTTGGTTTTGAAGTCGTTAAATACCAAGTCTGGAGCTCCTAGTTATATAACACTTGAGTCATTGAAGCACTTAGAGCACAAATACTGAAAGATGGCTCTCTGTATACTCAGAATTCATTAACTCACAAGGCCCTTTACAGTCTGCCTACTCTTTCTATCGCTGCCGGATGGTGTCCCGTACAATTTAAATTGAATCTCCTATTTTCCTGATTATTCATTATTCAGCACACTATTGCAGCCATGCAGCATCCTGTAGCTGAATCACTGAATGACACTCTTTGTACAATTCAAACATTACAAGGGTAGGGAAACTCCAGAGTGAAAGGATGGCACCTGATAGCGTGTCCTGGAAAATACATATTGATTTCTTGCCAGGCTCCTAAAATTTGTATTATTTACACATTTTTTTAGGTGAGTACCCCACTACTTTCCTTGTGGTCACACAAATGCTGCAGAAGTCTGCAAATCCTGCTATCGCTTTAATCAACTTTCCATGGTTAAATGTTCTAACGTAAAACCGCTATCTAATATATATGGACAACTTTATATGTCATATATTCAGTACTATGTGGTACACCTGTGATTCTACCCGGCAATTTTTAAAAAAAAAAGTCACGACCAACCATTACAATTCTGCAAAAAAGTATCAGAATTGCATATTTAGTAAAAGACAGGAACTGACAGTTAAAGTGGAGGTTCACCCTAAATATCAACTTTGTCTCACTCATAGCAGCAGCATACACAGATGTGCAATCCATTGGTTTTTTTTTTTTCGTAGGTCAATGTTTACCTTTAGAATCGTGCATTGTATGTGGCTTCCGGGTTTCATTCCCCGCGGGAGTGGGCGTGTCTTTAGATTTCCCCGGCCGTGCTCAATGTCTCCTGGGAGTGATGTGTTGAGACTCCCAGGAGACGATCTATACTGTAATCCCGCGTTATCTCGCGGGTCACGTGACTCGGCAAGCGGGTCATGTGACGAGGGCAGATACTAATTCGCCATTTTAAGTAAGGGAACACAGGTGTAAAATGCCATTACACACCTGTACTCCTTATACATACATACATACATCACAACAAATTTACATTATTTTGATCAAATTTTTTAATATTATTAAATTAGAATGAATTCAATTAAAATGTGAATTGAGGGCAGACAGAAAAATCCATACACTTACCTTTTCTATCAGCTGCTCAGTGCACGTTCTGAGCTCTGGCTGATAGAAAAAATGCTATGTATGTCGTCACAACGGGGCGTGAACTTCTCAGTACGCCGGTTGTTGTGATGGCGCTGCTCGCCGTCAACACTGCACATGCGCGGGATAGAGCGGTGAATGCTGGGACATCAGCATTCACCATATCCCGGAAGGATTTGCTTGTGGGCTTCAGAGTGCCCACAAGCAAGATGGAAACGTCCATCTCAGATTTCTATAAAACATCTTTTCTTGCAGAATGACAATGCTGGCGGCTCTAATATTAGGACACGTGAGTACGACATTAACCGAGGTAACAGCGCCAGAAACATGTTTAAAAAAAAAAGAATACCTGCGGAACCCCCCCTTTAACTATTGTGGGTTCACACAATGTATATAAAATATACAAAATGTATGTGTATGTGTATGTACTGTACAGTATATATATCTATATATCTATACACAGTATAGATATATAGATATATATATATATATCAGTGCAGACATTACTTATTGGGTAAAACAAGTAGAAATTATCAATATTTGTGTATGCATATCTATTTACCTATCCATCTACCTATCTATCTCAATTTATATCTAGCTATAAATCCATATACTTTGAGGGCTATTATAATTAGCTCCTTCACGTTAGCTTGTTGAGTTTCTATGTCAGCCGATAAGCCACCATAAATATGCAGTATAGTTGGTCTGCATTTGTAGGACTCAAAAAGACTTTTAATTAAGCTCCAGAATATCCTTATTATAATCTTCCATAAAGCTTGATTTTTATTCAACCATTAAAAGAGCACATACAGTGCTTCATTACTACAGTCTGCATAACTAGGGCAATGTAGGCTGGATGAGGCAGCCCTAAATGTATCACACAGAATAAATGTCACAACATTATTTATTTATAACATTTCGCTTTAGAGGCTGCAGATGTCTTTAAAGCCATACTTTGCACTGCTTAGTGGATGACTTGGATAATTACAACCAATCTCATGTACACATCACAGAGCAGAAATGACAATACTGTACCTGGAACCGCTAAGGTTTGATCCCTTCCGGAAGCAAAGGTAGCTCTTGCATTGTCTTGGCATCTGTTGTATTGATTATAGATTTTCATACTCAATCTTTCTTGGTTTTTAGCTGTACTTTTACATTCTTCTTGCTTGTCAGACAGAGGCATGGCTGCAAATCACTTCATTTCTATATTTATTTCTTGTGTTTTTCTTAAGATCCATGGATAAAAACTAAGACAAAACACATTTGTTTCCGGCTCTGGTACTCTAATTAAATGCCCACGATTAAACTTTCTTTCTGCCAAAGGCAGGTTGTTAGCTATCTAGATTTATCATGCCTTGGGCAATATCCTCAAACAAGCAGTGATAGTATATTGGCATTCCAAATTCTGATGAAGGTTTTGACGTGGAGGTCAGTAGTTGGTTCAGAGTCCTCCAGAGTAAAGCACTAGAGCATATGCATCAGGTGAGGTCCAGAAGCTACAGAACATCTGTGTGACACCTAATGTTAAGTGTTCTAGGTTATCTAGAATATATTTCCAGAGTCTTTAATTTTTATGACGTTTCAACACAGGTTAGGGTTACTGCCAAGGACTCTTATCTTGGTATCATGTTTTGTATTCAGATATTTGGATCCCTGAAGATTTTTCTTGTATATATGAATGAAGGGTCCAGATACAAAATACCTGGCTGTTGTCCTCCAGATTGAGTCTTTTCTGATGGATTTTCATCACGCTGCATTTTTACATTGGAAAACGGCATTTGGTTGGTCTTGACGCAAACTAACAAGACCTTAACGTGTCTCCTTTAGTATGGTTTATACTTCTAAACCACCATGGCATTGTGTTCCGCAAGTCTACCCGAGCCCAATTACAAGGGAATGTTGCACACCTTGAGCATCCAAAATGTTCTGCGCATCTGAAGGGTCTTCCTAAAAACATACACATGGCTCCATCAGAACTCATGCAACTGCAATAAAATATGTGAAATGCTAATAAAACACCTTTACCATTGATGCTATTTACCTGACTGTCCTTAGCCACAAAGCATCACATAAACTGATCTCCAACATTGAAATGAAGTAATGACATATTAAATGTAAACAGTTAAAATTAAAAAAAGGATGAAACATATAAGCTGTATATCTTCTGAACACCTTTTTCTGAATGACTATTTTGATGATCAAAGTAAAAATATAAATTGTATTTGTGATATAGAAGGCTAAAAGCTAGTCTACAGAAAAAAACATGGATCACTTACATGGATCTAGGAGACTTCAGCTGATCCTCAAGATGATTCTGATCTCATCATGTAGTAGATGAAAGTAGCCTTCCCCATAAAACAATGCTGCCTTGTCTTCTTCACTTTGAGAGTGTCGTTGTCTCTCGCAGCCTGCTCTTGTTTCATTGTTAGATTAGCTGACGTCCTGGGAAGGGAAAGTGGCTGCATGGCACCTTCTAGTGGCTGCATTTGAAAACAGCAGCAGGCAGCAATCCATGGTATCACACTATAGACAAGAGGGACATCATAGTGTTTGTTGTACACGCTATGCACTCTTGAATGAAAATAATTTAGAGTTAAGCAGGTATCATATGACTGCTACATATATGCAAACACAATAAAATAAATGCAGGATTATTATGTGTTAACAAATCAAATCTAGCTTGTGTTTAGATTGGGAGGCTAGTTATAATGTTTGTCATGTCTGTGCAAACTATAAATTCATTTGCAATAATAAAAGAAAAGCAAACCAGTTTTATGATGAAACTGTTTTCTGCTTCCTGATTAAATTCACAGTATGTAATACTTCTGCATACCCAAAGGCAGCCAATTTGTGCAGCATTATACTGAATCAGCCTCACTTAAACAAAAGATATTAAGAAAGACTGCTCTCTGCTTATCAACGTCGATGTGTCAATTTAGCGTTTGCTATCAAAGGAAATAAAAACGTACAAAATGATTTAATTTAACAAGTGCGGCTGATTATTAGTTGTTACCCTAGGCAAACATCGATTAAAAAAACCTGACAGGTTCAAGAAGTGAGAATTTTGGGTACATATGGATGACAGCAAGCATATTTGAGTATTGAGCTAGACAAATATTAGCTTTCCCACTCCAATGAGTTTTTATAGATTACATTTTTAGTGAAGCAATAGAAACTTGTGTCATGTTAACAAATACTGAAACATTGTTCTCATAGTATGATCGGTAAATTCAACCACATATTTCGATCAGTTAGGCAATAGAAAGTTTCAAATATAACATATAGAAGGCTATTGTTCGATCAAACCATGAAATAGCATAAAATCTATTTTCTTTTCTTTTAATTGGCTGGCTGGTAAACATGCTGAATAGTTTCTTAGCTTAAAAAAAGTATTTCTATATGTACAATTCTTCTTACTGCTATTGTTGTAAGTACGCGCTCAATGTTCTTTTTCACATTAGCACATGTAGAATGTTGAAGCTGCAGCATAACGCTGATACGCTTTAGTGTGTTTTGGCATGCACTGATGTGCATTTTATTGTGCATTTAAGTGTATTAAATGCTCCAAGATGCACAAAAAGGCATGAAAGGATTTACTTTAGTACAGCCTGTGCACTTAGGAAAGAAAATTTTCACTTTGCAAAGTGAATTATAGTAAATATGTTGCGTTCATTGCCCAATCATGTGCAAAGGAAATAAACACAACAATATTTTGGCTAGCAAATGGCCATGAATTGAATAAAAAACAGCTTCATCTTATTTGCACCAGTGCTTTGTGAATGTATTGACGCACTATTGACCTCCATCATCCAATTGTGCAAGGGAAAATGCTGTTTTTTATTTTCCTTTACCACATTCAGCAAGCGCTGGACCAAATTCCCTTGTAAAGTGAACATGCTATTTTAGCCTCTATTCCTTTAAAAAAAAATCAGCCCCAACATGCTAAAACTAGTTAAAGGTGGCAAAAATGCTAGATAAAAAAGATGCAGAGTTGATCTGGCTTTTTTTATTTTGTCACAGAAGACAAGCTAGAGAAGAAATCAAAAGGATCTAAGGGATGAATTATTTTGGCAAATAGACTGTTCACTTTGCAAGGGAAGTTGCACTTTGCAAAATAAATCTCCCCAGTGAATTTGGTGACATTTCAGCTTGTGAAGAATACCCAATCACCTTCAAGGAAACAAAAAAACACAGTTTTGCTTGCACAAGATTGGATTATAGAAGTCAGCAGAGCTTAACCTCATTCATTGAGCTTTGGGGAAAGTTAATTTACAAAGTACAACTTCGCTTGCAAAGTGAACAGTTTATTTGTCTTTTTTTTTTTACTATTTTTTATTGTCATTTTTAACAAGACTGTTTTAGCAGGAACATGTACAAATAGGGCACAGAAAAAATGATTCAGCAATCAGTCAGTACACCTACATATAGAGGTCTGTAGAGGTAAGGTAATGCCTGACTTTGATAAGTATATCAAATAGCTAACCGAAAGAAAGATGGAAGCTAGTAGTTTGTATCCAAGTATGCTCAACTCTCCTCCACCATATTAAAACCAGAGGAAATTGTAGGCCTCTGGCAATGTGTAAGTGTTGACAAGTTCTGTCCAAGGGCCCCATATTTTATCAAATTTACATGGGCACCCCCTAGCCTCATAAGTGAATTTAGTCTATGTCTGCTTTGGATTAACCCACCTTACAGTTTATGCCTTGAACAATGTAAGTGGAGGAATAAAAAGACTCAAATGGGTGTACTACCACCAGCAATTCCACAGTGAGTCCGAAGAGATGTATAACTTATGGTAGCATATTGCCAGAAACCAACACTAAACTTCCCTTTATTATGTGAATAATCTGTGTGTGGTTACCTAATAATGTCTTTAAATATTTGCTTGTTGCAGAATAAATAATAACTGTATACTAGCCGACCCGAGTATAATCCAAGGCCCTAATTTTACCACAAAAAAATGGGAAAACTTATTGACTCGAGTATAAGCCTAGGGTGAGAATGCAGCAGCTACTGTAAGCGGAAAAGAGGGTCAACACTGCCTATTTGCAGCTTCACTGTGCTCATTTGCACGCCTCACTGTGCCCATTTGCAACCTTACTGTGCCCATTGCAGCCTTACTGTGCCTATTGCAGCCTTACTGTGCCCATTCTGACTGTACCCATTGTAGCCTTACTGTGCCCATTGTAGCCTTACTGTGCCCATTGCAGCCTTACTGTGCCCATTGCAGCCTTACTGTGCCCATTCTCTCTGTGCCTATTGCAGCCTTACTGTGCCCATTGTAGCCTTAGGCCTCGTACACACGACCAAACATGTCCGCTGAAACTGGTCCGTCGCATGCGTGGAAGCATTGAACTTCCGGGTTCGCGCACGTCGCCGCGTCATCGTCGCCGCCACGTTGCCGCCACGTCACAGCGCCGTCACAGCGTTGTCTATCCGCGGGGAATTTGGTCTGATGCTGTGTACAGCCATCAGACCAAATGATCCCAGCGGACATGTCTGATGAAAACGGTCCGCGGACCAATTTCATTGGACAGGTCCGCTTGTCTGTACGAGGCATCACTGTGCCCATTGAAGCCTTACTGTGCCCATTCTGACTGTGCCCATTGTAGCCTTACTGTGCCAATTGCAGCCTTACTGTGCCCATTCTCACTGTGTCCTTTCCTTCCGTGATAGTCAGTGTACCTGTCGGGTCGCAGGCGTCCATTTTTCAAAACTCGCGGCTTCCTCCTGGTCTCATTCCTTCTGTGATAGTCAGTGTACCTGTCGGGTCGCAGACGTCCATTTTTCAAAACTCGCGGGTGCCTCCTGGTCCCATTCCTTCCGTGATAGTCAGTGTACCTGTCAGGTCGCGGGCATCCATTTTTCAAAACTCACGGCTTCCTCCTGGTCCGTGATAGGCGTTTGACACTGTGTTCAGCTGCCGCCTATCATGGAGGTCCTCTCATCCTCGGACTCAGTTTCCCAGTAGACACTGTGTTCAGTGTTGCGCCAATCACAGGCCTTCTTTCATCCTCGGACAAGAGGATGTCCATGATAGGCGGAACACTGAACACAGTGTCTGCTGGGAAAGTCCGAGGATGAGTGCAGTTGCACTCTGCAAGTTTAGTTGCTCCAGAGCTTAGTACATGAGGTAAAGGTTCACTTTACAAAAAAATACTCAATCATATGCAAGTAATTTAAAAAAATATGATTTTTTTCTTGCACATGATTGGATGATGAAAGTCAACAGAGCTTCTGCTTTAATTTCAAATGTTTTGCTAGATACCTTGTAGATCACACTCAGATTATTAACCACCACGACTGGGACCCAATATAAACTTGGTACCTGCTGCACACACTACTATGATTTGCAACATGGACACCTTGTCTACTCCCTCAAGTGTGGTGTTTACATGCCTTGTCGGTCTGTGGGTTACATTCTCACAGCTCCCGATTGGGACTCATTATCAGCCATCCTTGACTCTCAGCATCACATGTTTCAAATTTTTGTTAATTTATATGCATGCTGCACCTGCTCCTGAGGAAGTGGAGTTTCATCCACGAAACACATAGAGCTTTTTAGATGCAGTTTTCCTTGATACAATCATGCCTTTATATCAGGATAATATATGAATTTTATGGAATTTTGGCTAATCATGAACTTACAATTTCATGTCAATGTATGCATATCAGCTCTCATTCGATATTCTTTATTTCTTTAATTTATCATGCTTTTTGTGTGTATTTTTATGAATGAATAAATGTGCCACTGTGCATCAATTTTACCCTGTGTGTCACACGTCTCATTTAAAGTCCCACATTTTCTGTCCTTCTTTCTGCTCATTTACTAAGCTCTGGAGCTACTGATCTTGCAGAGTGCAACTGCAGTTTGAAAAGTCCACAGTCTATTTGCCTTTATTAAATCAACCTCATTATGTAGTTTTGATGTTGATCCTATGGGGAAATTCCATAAAGGAAGTGGAAAAGAACTAAAGGGCCCCAACATTTCGTGGAGATTGAGAAAGAAAGGGAAGTGATTTCTGCTGCTTCTGCTCCTCACTTAAATACATTTTAGTTTACTATGATGATAATGATGACACAGGGTTTTATCTGTCAAGATAGGTCATCTAAGCAAAGCTATATGCTGCATCTAGAAAAGATCACCAGATTGCACTTGTGCTGAGGCTTGCTCCAGATAAACTAAAGCTGGCCATACAATATACAGTCTGATTGTACAATCCCTGTAATTCTCCTTTTGGTTTGCCAAAACATTGTAATATTAGGACAAATATAAGCAAACCATTAATTTGCATGTATGCCAAGAAGCTGCTGCTAGCATTTAAATCTGCAATTTCTCAAACAGCTTAGTTGCTATGTTTTTTTATTTTCAGTTTTCTACATACTCAATGACTGCTTACAGTAACACTTTCAAATTGAAAAGGAAACTGGCAAAGAAAAAATAAAAACCAGACTGAGCTCATCCTCAATATGCAAAAGTATAATGTATCTCTAAATAAATGTGTGTATATATAAGAGACCCGGCAAAGTTGCCTGACACATGTAATAATTAGGAAAAATAACTTTAAATTGTATTTACTTTTTATTAAACACTTATAACCTAGAACATACAAAAACCCATTATCTTACTAATAACATAAAATCATAATTGGCTAATTAATAAAAACCCAACTATGGCGGCCCCCTAAAAAAAAGGGGGGGTAATTATGCAATTCCAAATGTTCATATGTAAGTATACCCCAGTAGGGGGCACAATCTGGCAAAAAATATTTACAGGCATTGTTTATTCTGGCCACTTATCTAAATGAATGAGGCCTCCATAGGTAGCACGTCCTCTTTGAATTTTGCACAAAAATATTTTTTTTTTTAATTCTAACAGGTTCATAGTTGGAACATTTGCTAGTTGCTGCAGATTTTTAAACCATGATCATAGCTTTAGGGGGGTAAATCAGGCATATGGTCAGTGGAACAGATTTAAAGATGCACATTCAACATTAATGGCTTTTCATTACTAACTGTCTGTTAATTGTTCCCTCGACTCTCCTTTTCGGGCAGATGCCAAAACATCCAAACGAGCATTAGACATGAACTGCAGCCAAAATACCAAGTGCAACTTCAAACTAGAGGTCAGTATTATTTGGCTGAAAGGTTTTTAATTTAATTTCCTAGATTTGCAGTTACTGATTTACTGTATATTAATGGCATATGCCTCATGGCTGTTTCAAAATAGGTGTTGTTAGACTTTAATTTTGAGTACAAAGTGACACACTTATATCGGATACACCACAATATACCAACTTTACTCACATTGATTTTATCAACACAGGTCCTTTTAGGGCTCATTTACACCATAATGTGCATTCTAAAACATGATAATGCATTGTATAAGTGCAATTCAGTGTTTTGCAATTCACTACTAATTGCACCCCAGTACACATACACGGCACGATGTAGCGAGTCACAATGTAGAGATGTGCATGTTGCATTGCAGTGTGTTGCAATCTTAAAAACGGTACAGATCCTATTTTATGTGCGATAAATCATGTTGTCAGCACATCCAAAATAAATTGGCTGCTTAGCAAAACAAGACCCACTGCACGAAAACGCGTGCTATATGGTGCACATGTTATGGTTTAAATGAGTTCTTAAGAGCGGGAAGTAGAGTCAATCATGTTTCTGACCCTTTGGCTTGGGTTACATTTGTCAGTGCTGACGTTCATTTCAGGAGAATAGAAAAGCTGAAGGGCCTAAGCAGGGTTTGTAAAAAAAAAAAAGACGCAAGCTGGGGAAGGTTAATATCTTATTAGTGCAGACGATTTGTTAAAAAAAATTTAAAAAGGTAATTTTTAGTGCATAACAGATATCTGCTGCACTGAGCTTAAACGTGTGTAATGCCCTATTTAACAAAGATTGCTTTTTAGTCATTCCAAAATGCATTGGATCACTCAGCAATGACATTTTGTAGCTGTGCAGAATTGTTGTCAGTAACCTGTTTTTATATATATATATATATATATATATATATATATATATATATATATATATACGTAATTCAGGCATAAATAATCAGTCACATGGATATTTTTTCTGGTGGCTTGTTATATGATTATATCAGTAGTATGCTAGCTATCATTTTTGAAATAACATGAATTAAATTTAACAATGTAACTTTTCCTCAGAGAAGGTGCATTTAAGGGGCATACAGTATGATCACCTTGCATACAATACATAAATACAGACACATAATGACCCCTAGGACATACGAACAGCTCTTACTTTTAGTTTTTGGGCACTGTACATCATTGTATTGTGCAGTACAATACATGATTTTTGTGGTTTATATTTGTGTGTTCTGTACTTATGCAAATAAAACAATGTTATTTAGTTGGAGTCTTGTGTTTAGACCTTTTTTTTCAGAATACAGTACAGTAGTTAAGCATGCTTAAAGGGTAACTCCACTTTCGTGGGGGAAAAAAATATCAAACAAAGAAAAAATATACAGTAATTTATAAAATTGCGTCATATTGTAATT
Organism: Rana temporaria; assembly: GCF_905171775.1. Classification (NCBI taxonomy): domain Eukaryota; kingdom Metazoa; phylum Chordata; class Amphibia; order Anura; family Ranidae; genus Rana; species Rana temporaria. The sequence continues at coordinate 251,193,861 of NC_053491.1, forward strand.
GAATGTTATTAAAAATGACCTTTCCTTTTCAATCTGCAGTTCTGTATTTTACTGCAAATGGAATATGGCTACCTGGAGGGTTTCTGTACACAGAATGCCCCCCCCCCCCCCCGAAACCTAATCTCCTGCTTGTGTAATTGGCCCACTGATTTGCCCAGAAGTCTGCACTAAGATACAAGTGAGATTTCCGGATTCATCTGCAACAGAAATGTCATTTTTGATGAGATACTCACAATAAGAAATAATGACTAAAGGGACGCTGACCCTGCACTTTTCCTCATTAGAGGCCTGCAGGTGCAAATCTGCAAATTCTAATTATGAAACCACTCCCATTAGACTCACACATGGGCACAGAGGAACAAACACTGATTTCTTTAGAATAACAAAAGGTAGGAATCTGCAACAAAGTTTGTTAAAATCCTTGCAATGTAAATAGTGGAGGTACGCTTTAAAATATTGATTACTTGTGGCTGCTTGTTTAAGGACCAATTGGTTTAACAACCTTGTTACTTGAATGGAACCTGGTCAGTAAGTGAGGAGAGCCTGTAGTCCATATAGTAAACTTGCAAAGTTGCTCACTTTAGTGTATTAAAAGTTAAAAAAAATATATATTGTGGCTTACCCTCCTAAAAGGGGATGGCTGCATTCGTTTTAATTTAAAAGGCTAAGTAATTCTGTTATTCTTGAACTTCCTTTAACGGACCAAGCTGTCCAGCAAAATTGGTTGTTAAAAGGTTGAGGCAAACCATTTAATACTGACAGGGGTGCTTACAAAGGTCAGTTTTTATTACCAGTAATTTGTGTAAAACCATTATCCCAAAAGAAAAAAAAATGTTGCTGTGGCTTTTCTCTGTTGCAAGGAGTGTGGCTTTAGATTTAACAAGTCCATCTAAATTTGCTAATGTATATAACATTACTCTTTTCACATATTGAAAATGCTGCTATCCAATGGTGGCTCCATTGGTCTTCCATAAAGTGAAGCCACCCTCAGACAAAAAGTGTGTTAGCAGAAGAAAATAAAGGGAAAGAAACCTAAAAGTTTTTTAATCTTAACCCCCCTGGCGGTATTCCCGAGTCTGACTCGGGGTGAGATTTTTGGGCTACGATCGGTAACCCACGAGTCAGACTCAGGCTCGCCTTGCTGAATCCATAGGCAGGGTTTACGTACCTTGTCCCTGGATCCAGCGATGCCACCGCGCTGTGTGAGCGAGCGGGACCTCGCTCGATTCACACAGTGTCCTCCTGTGCCGCCGATCACCGTTCCCTGCGACGTTACGTCACACGGGAGCGGAGAACAGCGCCAAATTCAAAAAGGTAAACAAACACATTACATACAGTATACTGTAATCTTATAGATTACAGTACTGTATGTAAAAAATACACACCCCCCTTGTCCCTAGTGGTCTGCCCAGTGCCCTACATGTACTTTTATATAATAAAAACTGTTCTTTCTGCCTGCAAACTGTAGATTGTCCATAGCAACCAAAAGTGTCCCTTTATGTTAAAAATGGTTTTAGACCAGCTAGAAAACATAGCTAGCAATAATAAATTATAATCACTTGCAGAATTGTGCGATAGCGATTTGTGGGGAAATTTGTCATAAAAAAATAAAAGTAATGACAGCGACAATTCTGCAACTGAGCAAATTTCAGTGATTTTGAGTTGATTACATTATTGAATAATTTTTATTATAATTATATTATTATTTGTTATAATTATTTATAATTATTTATTATATTATAATTTATAATTTTGTTTTTAAAAAAATGTCATACCCGGCATGCCTACTAGACTCTTGTTTGGTCAGATTTAGGTGAGTTATTCCTAAGGCCCCGTACACACGACCGAGTTTCTCAGCAGAATTCAGCCAGAAACTCGATCGGAGCTGGATTCTGCCGAGAAACTCGGTCGTGTGTACACTTTTCACCGAGGAAGCCGACGAGGAACTCGTCGGGCCAAATAGAGAACATGTTCTCAATTTCCTCGTTGTTCAATGAGGAAAGTTGGCCCACCGAGATCCTCGGCGGCTTCAACACAGAACTCGATGAGGAACTCGATGTGTCTGGCACGTCGAGTTCCTCGGACGTGTGCACGGGGCCTTAGAATTACTGGCCTACAGTATAAAACGCCAAATTTCCTTGCAAATCATGGTACCGCTTTTAGCACCTTTTTTCTGAAATAATCATAACGCCAGGAAGGTTAATGTTTTCTATGCATTCAGATAAAAGGCCTCCTGTGTGCAGCAGCCCCCCTACAGGCCCCTAATACTTACCTGAGCCCCATCTCTATCCAGCGATGTCCACGAGTCCCTTGGCTATCTGAGACTCTCCCTCCTGATTGGCTGAAACACAGCAGTGGCGCCATTGGATCCCGCTGCTGTCAATTAAATTCAGTGGGGGAACTCAACAGGAGAGGGGGCCAGGAGCTCCAGCCAGGGACCTGAGAAGAAGACAATCTGTGTTGCCCTGTGCAAAACCACTACACAGAGCAGGTAAGTATGACATGTTTGTTATTTTAATAGAAACAAGACTGTACAATCACTTTAAGGACTGGTAAACTAAAAAAATATATAATTTTTGTTTTTGGTAGTAGACTTTTAGGTCATTGCAAAGGACTCTTTCCATTTAGAGTAAAAGAGGTTTAACTTACGCATACTGGAAGGTTTTTACGGTATACTTATTAGCAATAAGTAATAATACCAGAGATTGTTGATCCAGGAAATGCCTGATTGCCTTGGGGGATCAGCTAGGACATTGAACCATGTTTTGGAAGATTTTTTGCTTTCCTCTGGATCAATTGCAAATTTGAGACTCTGTATATGGGACCTGTATGCAGGTTTTCAATTTATGTATTCATTTTGATTGAACTCATTGGATTTTCCTTCAACCCTAATAACTGAAAACATCCAAAAAAGTGCAGCGCATATATATTTAAATGTGCCTTTAAATAATAACTAAAATACATTGTGACAAGATAATGGTGCAAAGTAGTGATGAATACACATTAAGTATTGACCATGAATAGTCCAAAGGCAAAAAAACATAAAAAATTATTAAAAACCTCCAAAATAAAATGAGAGAAGTGAAAGTCCCAAAAACTCTGTGATGAGATTGGAAAGGAATCCAGGAATAGCTAAGGTGACACCAAAAATACCCTCACCAGAGGCTTACCAAAATGCCAGCGACCCTCTTATCCGGGGTGGTCAGTGTGCACCCAAATAAGCAGTAAAGATGGACTCCATGACAGGAGATGAAACATCAACACAGATCACTTTTACCAATATATAAGGACTCGTCAAACAGCCAGGTAGATTCAACCAGCACACAGTAAATCATAGAATATTGCAAAGTAAAAGGCACCACATAGTGTAATATTGTAAACATCCATGGTTTAACCTCCCTGGCGGTATGATTATTTCAGATTTTAGGTGCTGAAAGCGGTACCATTATTTTGCAAGGAAATTTGGCGTTTTACATTGTAGGCCTGTAATTCTTAGGAATAACTCACTTAAATCTGTCCGAACAAAAGTCTAGTAGACATCTCGGGTATGAAAAAGTTTAAAAAACAAAATCATAAATTATAATATAATAAACAATTATAAATAATTAGCAGAATTGTCGCTGTCATTACTTTTATTTTTTTATGACGAATTTCCCCACAAATCACTATCGCTCAATTCTGCAAGTGATTCTAATTTATTATCACTGTTTTCTAGCTGGTCTAAAACCACTTTTGACATAAAGGGACACTTTTTGGTTTCTATGGACAATCTACAGTTTGCAGGCAGAAAGAACAGTTTTTATTATATAAAAGTACATGCAGGACACTGGGCAGACCACTAGGGACAAAGGGCGTGTGTATTTTTAACATACAGTACTGTAATCTGTAATATTACAGTATACTGTATGTATTGTGTTTATTTACTTTTTTGAATTTGGCGCCGTTCTCCGCCCCCGTGCGTCGTAACGTTGCAGGGAACCGAGGTCGGCGGCACACAGGGACACTGTAAATCAAGCGAGGAGACACCGCACGACCATATAGCGCGGCGGCATCGCAGGATCCAGGGACAAGGTAAGTAAACCATTTGGCTGCTGCGAGGCGATCCCGAGTCTGGCTCTGGGTTACCGCTTTTGGTAATGAAATATCACCCAAGCCAGACCCGGGAATACCGCCAGGGGAGTTAATAAAAAAAGATTTTACCTACAATAGGGTAGATAACGAACAGTATGTAAAAAACACCATGAATAGAAAACAGGTCTTACTCCAGTAACAAAGATGGCCATTACTCGCCTGCGCATACATGGTAGCTTGTGTGCATGGCTCCACCCTTCGTGTTTAGTCAGGCATGACATCATCAGGGTCATGGTTTAAAAACTATGTAACTATACCTCTTGATTTTATATGCATGTCTCAAGATAAGCACAACTCGGATCACATTTATTTCAAATAGTTGAATGTGGGGATTTTTCTTTTTCTACACTGCAGCCCTCAGAAACTACGCTAATATCCACAGGATCCTAATCCAATATCTGAATGAACTCCCCATTCTATCTTAGATATAAACTTTTAAGAGTCCCCATAAGCTCTCAGTTTACTAATATTTAACAAAGCTGTATTGTAATTTTGTAGAAAAATGTATTTATTTATTATTGTAAAGGCAGTGCATGTTAAAATGTTAAAAATACCCTTTCTTTTTGTAGTCGGGTAAATATAAAATATTTCAATATTTTGAGTTTTATGTATTCAAATATTTAGTCAACATAGTTACATAGTAGGCGAGGTTGAAAAAAGACACAAGTCCAACCTATGTGTGTGATTTTATATCAGTATTACTTTGTATATCCCTGTATGATTTGGTCATTTAGGTGCTTATCTAATTTGAAATTATCGATGCTCCCCGCTGAAACTACTGCCTGTGGAAGGGAATTCCACAACCTTACCGCTTTTATAGTAAGGAACCCTCTACGCAGTTTAAGGTTAAACTAACTAATTTTAGTGAATGGCCACGTATCTTATTAAATTCCCTTACACGGAAACGTTTTATCCCTATTGTGGGGTCACCAGTACGGTATTTGTACATCGAAATCATATCCCCTCTCCAAAGAGTACAAGTTCAGTGTTCATAACCTTTCCTCATAACTATCGTCCTCAAGTCCCTTTATTCATTTTGTCGCCCCTCTCTGGACTCTGAGTTCCAGCACATCCTTCTGGTGCCCAGAACTGGACAGCATACTCCAGGTGTGGCCTGACCAGAGTCTTTTAGAGTAGGAGAATTATTGTTTTATCTCTGGAGTTAATCCCCTTTTTAATGCATGCCAATATTCTGTTTGCTTTGCTTGCAGCAGCTTGGCATTGCATGTTATGTACTTTCCATCCTATATTCCCTCAGAGGTTCTCCCCTCCCCCCAGTGAGTAGATTGCATTCATGTGTTTACCACCCAAATGCATTATTTTAAATTTTTCCACAATAAACCTCATTTGCCATGTAGTTGCCCACCCCCTTAATTTGTTCGGATCTTCTTGCAAGGTTTCCACATCCTGCAGAGAAGTTAGTATCATCTGCAAATACAGAGATTGAACTGTTTATCCCATCCTTCAGGTCGTTTATGAATAAATTAAATAGGATTGGTCCCAGAACAAGAAGGAGCTTTGAACTGCTTTTCACATGCTCTCTTCTTAAAAATGCTTATTGTTTACATAGCTCAGTATATCAAGCTGAAGTTTTCACAAACAAATGATTATATCAGAACAATGACTCACTCCTTAAATTCCATCCCCTCCAGAGGTGTATTTAGGTTTTGTGCTGCTCTAGGCCTGACTAAACTTCTGAACACCCTAATTTAAATATGACCCATCTCTTCTTGTCAAGGCCACACCCATTCCTGTTTAAGACCTGCCCTATCATCTTAGTGGGATGAGGACAGAGGGGCGCCATGGGAGGAGGAAAGGGGTATGCCGTGGGAGGAGGACAGAGGAATGCTGTGGGAGGAGGACAGAGGAACACTGTGGGATGAGGAGAGAGGGACACCATAGGAGGAGGACAAAGGGACACTGTGGGATGAGAACAGAGGGCCGCCATGGGAGGAGGACAGAGGGACGCCGCGGGAGGAGTACAGAAGGACGCCATGAAATGAGAACAGAGAGGGACGCCATGGGAGGAGGACAGAGGGATGCCGTGGGAAAAGGGCAGAGGGATGCCGTGGAAGGAGGGCAGAGGGACGCGGTGGGAGGAGAGCAGAGGGACACCATGGGAGGAGGGCAGAGGGACACTGTGGGAGGAGGACAGAGGGATGCCGTGGGAGGAGGACAGAGGGATGCTGTGGGAGGAGGACAGAGTAGGGTGCAGCATCCTTTGATTTGGGGGAGAGAGGGGTAAGGGGATATGTGCTGGGGGTGCTTTGGGAGTGGAGAGGACTTGTGGTGGTGGGGTGGGGGTCAGATCCCCCCACTAGCACATGTCCTCTCCCCTCCTAAAGCACCCCCTAGCATGTATCCTCTACCCCCCTGCCATCACTCCACCATGGGTGCATCTGTGTTACCTTCCCCCTCTTTCCTGGCTACTGAGTCCCCCTCCACTGTAAACAATACACAAACCTCAGAACAGCAGTGCGGCTCTTGTAGTGGACTCTGTCCCTCCTCCATGGCCCCTCCTACTACTGGCTGTGTACATGAGAACTTTGGAGCCGAGGAGGGGGATCCTCAGTGAGCTGTGTGCAGCCGTCAGTTGCGACAGCTTTCATAGAAACGCGATCACCGCGTGTGGGGCCCCGGGCGGCAGATGTCCCAGTTGCCCATGGTAGCACGTCCCTGTCAGGTCAGTTCCCGAAGGTCAGTGCTGGAACATGTTGGGGTACAGGGCTCCGTGGTTCAGCCCGAGAGCCCTAATAGTCGTGCGGCCCTGGTTGGGGCCGGGCCCCGTACATCAGCCCCAGGCTTTTTTTGAGATTTCCATAAGAGACATTGGGGGTGAATTAATAAAAGGTTTTTGAAATAAATTGTGTCCAAACTTTTCTCGGCTGGAACACAATCATCCTTTTCTAAGCTGAATTAAAAAAATGAAGACAAAATCTGATTGCAGTATCAGTTGCGATAGAAGTGTCTCAGACACTTTTTAATAATTCCCTACATTGTGTCAGAAAAGACAAAACAACTGCTGGTGCAATCATTGCCTATGCTCTGATACAAAACTCCACAAACTTCTCCTTGGTCACTGCTCCAAGTATATCAGGTGCCGGACTAAGAAAGCCAACCACACTTAATGTATTTTACACGAATGGGAAAAGTCAACTTCACCAATGATGTCACTGATAGAAAACTTTAATGACTCAGCATTACTACAATTGAAGAGTAGTGGCCTGTAGGTGGTAGTGCTAGTGCTGACTCATCAAATTTTTCTACGAGTGAAGTCATTAGCCATCTATTTTTTATTTGTGCTTGCCTATGCAATGTCATTCAGGCTTACCACTTTCCTGCATACTTGTGAGATTGTGGATTCTCACAAGTACGCAGGAACACAGGATGCAATGATATCACAGGAGCCTAGGAGAGGGGACTGGAAGACAGGATGCTGTAGTACACGTCTAATGTCTTATACTTTTTACATCTGCATTTTTTAAGGTTTCTTTTAAGGTCTTAATGTTCTTGCATGGGATTTGGGGGGCTAAGAATTAGTGAAACCTTCCATTTTAAAGTCCACTTGATAATGTAATTGACACAAAACCATTATAGTTTGTCTAACATGATGAACTTAGGGGGTTATCCACAAAAGGGATACGCCGGCGTATCTACTGATACGCCGTCGTATCCCTGTTTCTATCTATGGAACTGATCCACAGAATCAGTTTACCATAGATAGGCAGAAGATCCGACATGTGTAATTGAATTACACTGTCGGATCTTAAGGATGCAATTCTAGGCCGGCCGCTAGGTGGCGAGGCCATTGCGGCCGGCCTAGAATATGCAAATGAATACTTACGGCGATCCACGAACGTTCCGACGGGCCCGTCGCGCTAAATCTACGTTGTTTACGTCGAGTTACGCCGTGTAAAAATAGGGCTAAGTCCTATTTGACTAAGCCCTTTTAAGTATGGCCGTCGTTCCCGCGTCGAAATTTTAAACTCTACGTCGTTTGCGTAAGACGTCCGTGAATGGCGCTGGACGCCATTTACGTTAACGTCTAAGCAAATGACGTCGGAGTGACGTCTGTTAGCGCAATGCACGTCGGGTAAATTACCCGACGGAGCATGCGCAGTACGTCCGGCGCGGGAGCGCGCCTAATTTAAATGGGACTCGCCCCATTAGATTCGGCACGCCTTGCGCCGGACATATTTAAGTTACACCGCCGCAAATTTCAAGGTAAGTGCTTTGTGGATCAGGCACTTAGGTAGAAATTTTGCGGCGGTGTAACTTAAATCGGAATATCAGGATATTTGTGGATCTGGCCCTTAGTTTCTTTGTTTACACTTTTAAAACTGTAGGCGGATGCAGCAGCTTTTACAAAGGAATAGGAGAAATAAAAGAAAGGAGAAATTTTATTTTATTCTAGACATGTGAAGAGAACACACTGTTAAGCCTAGGGACATTTGCACAGTCTGTATTTATGCCCTAGGCTGCGATAGGCTGTAGCTGCTTACTAGTGTTGAGCAGAATATGCCATATTCGATTTCGCGATATATCTCGAATATATATTCGAATATTCGAGATATATTCGCTAAATTCGAATATTCGTGATATTTTATCGAAATTAATTGATTGCGATTTTTCGCTATTGCGAATGCGAAAATAATTGCGATTTTTTTAATAACTGCGGTAGGAGCGCTCTGATTGGCTTAGAATATTCGTGATATTTTATCGAAATATCGCAACATGCGAATGCGATATTTATTGCGGAATTTCGAGATATGCTGGAGGAGCGCTCTGATTGGCTCAGAATATTCGTGATATTTTATCGAAATATCGCAACATGCGAATGCGATATTTACTGCGGAATTTCGAGATATGCTGGAGGAGCGCTCTGATTGGCTCAGAATATTCGTGATATTTTATCGAAATATCGCAACATGCGAATGCGATATTTATTGCGGAATTTCGAGATATGCTGGAGGAGCGCTCTGATTGGCTCAGAATATTCCTGATATTTTATCGAAATATCGCAACATGCGAATGCGATATTTATTGCGCAATTTCGAGATATGCTGGAGGAGCGCTCTGATTGGCTCAGAATATTCCTGATATTTTATCGAAATATCGCAACATGCGAATGCGAAATTGATTGCAGATATTTCGAAAACTGCTGTAGCAGCACTCTGAAATCGAATATGTATGATATTTTAACCAAAATACATATTGCGATTGCGATTTTTCGATCGCGCATGCGCAATTGCGCGAACAACACGCGACCATTTCCTGGAGCCTTGCCAGTTTCCAACTTATGATCGCAGCGCAATCACACAGCAACATGGTTGGAAGCAATTTCACTAAGTCTGAGGAAAAGTTGCTGATTTGTGTAAGTATTTTGACCACTGTTATTTCATCATCTTCAACTGCATTTTAGTCTAGTTTAAAAGTTAGTATATATGATCAGATATTAGTATTTCACAAAAAATGTGTCTCCTGCTTTTACAAAACTACAAGTCCCAGCATGCCTGGACAGCTGCAGACACCCTGGTTGGCAAATGTGTATTTAGGCACTTTTCCTTGTTATTTAGCATAATGAATTTAAAAAAAATTTGGACATAGGACGTATGCGAACGTCCTGACTTCAGTGTCCTCAAGGCCCAAGGACGTTCGAATACATATTGCCCTTTAGATGTTGCAGAACTACAACTTCCAGCATGCCTGGGAATGCTGGCACTTCTAGTATTGTAAGTTCTGCAGGCCCCCATTTTTCAGGCCTTTATGCACGGGTCTCTAAACTGTGGCACCCTAGATGCAGCAAAAGTAAAATTCTTAGCATGCACTGACAGACCGTGGCTGATGGGAGTAGTAGTTTTGCAACAGCTGGAGGTGGACTGGTCTTGAAACCCAGAGTTAGGTAACAAACCCGTAGTGTTTTGCAACCATTCTGCCTCCAGCTGTTTTTTTCCTGTTGAAAAGCCTGTGGCGTGCAAAACACAACCCAAAAACTCCACCCGGTGCAAGGAAAAATTTGCACACACCTAAAGAGTGACATCACAAAAAACTGCGGCGGTTGCATACGTCAGTGGTCCTCCGAAAAGGTCCCGTCTCTGACCCCCCGGGGCGTTAGGCTCCTGACAGGGAAAAGAGTTACTGTGGTCCATACAGCCGAAGCCATATGGACCCATCTCGGTCCAAGCAGCGCAATCAACACGCGAACAACACGCGACCATTTCCTGGACCCTTGCCAGTTTCCAACTTTTTGATCGCAACGCAATCGCAGAGCAAGATGGTTGGAAGTAATTTCACTGTATCTGAGGAAAATTTGCTGATTTGTGTAAGTATTTCGACCACTGTTATTTCATTATCTTCAACTGCATTTTAGTCTCGTTTAAAAGTTAGTATATATGATCAGATATTAGTATTTCACAAAAAATGTGTCTCCTGCTTTTACAAAACTACAAGTCCCAGCATGCCTGGACAGCTGCAGACACCCTGGTTGGCAAATGTGTATTTAGGCACTTTTCCTTGTTATTTAGCATAATGAATTTAAATTTTTTTTGGACATAGGACGTATGCGAACGTCCTGACTTCAGTGTCCTCAAGGCCCAAGGACGTTCGAATACATATTGCCCTTTAGATGTTGCAGAACTACAACTTCCAGCATGCCTGGGAATGCTGGCACTTCTAGTATTGTAAGTTCTGCAGGCCCCCATTTTTCAGGCCTTTATGCACGGGTCTCTAAACTGTGGCACCCTAGATGCAGCAAAAGTAAAATTCTTAGCATGCACTGACAGACCGTGGCTGATGGGAGTAGTAGTTTTGCAACAGCTGGAGGTGGACTGGTCTTGAAACCCAGAGTTAGGTAACAAACCCGTAGTGTTTTGCAACCATTCTGCCTCCAGCTGTTTTTTTCCTGTTGAAAAGCCTGTGGCGTGCAAAACACAACCCAAAAACTCCACCCGGATGCAGTGAAAAATGTGCACACACCTAAAGAGTGACATCACAAAAAACTGCGACGGGTACATACGTCAGTGGCCCTCCGAAAAGGTCCCGTCTCTGACCCCCGGGGCGTTAGGCTCCTGACAGGGAAAAGAGTTAGCAACGCATATCTCCCCTATACGTGTATCCTGTGTTGTTAATAATATATTCATAATTATGCAAATGATAATGGCTGCTATATTTATGCAAAAAAGGTGGCGACCGAAATGGCAGGATATAAAATCTTTCATGTTACCCCTGTCATTGATTAATAAGGCGAGAATGCTTCCAATTGTTGAATAGCATACATTTACGTCATATATCCATAAGGCTGTCAACAGAAGTATTACAATATACTTTGTTCTTCATCTTGCAGAAGTTCCTGGAAACAGGATACGATAAGCTGCGGAGGCAGCCAGAGAAAAGGGCTGTGGTCAGCGCCCTAATCGCTGACTTTGGCGGCCAACACGACCACAATGCAATTGTGAAGAAGTGGTCTGACCTGAAGAGGCGCCAAATGGATCAGGTCAGACGTCTTCGGGCTAAATATCATCCAGGTAAGTTATTGTTGACAGTTATGTTTTTTTTTTAAAAAGTGTATTTTGTGCGTGAACTCGAAAGAGAGAGGAGCCGGCCTGCAGGAGTTGGGAGGCCTCCCCCAGAGGCAATCTGCCACCTTTCTCCATGCCCCGGTTGGCAATGGCGGGTGTGAGGGGGTCCTCCCAACCCAACCTCGCATAGCACACCCACCAGGGGCGGGGCTGAGACCACCAAACTCAATTCACAGGTAGCCGAGAGCGGGATCCGAACCCCTAGCTGCAGAGGTGAATCACTTGTCAGTGCAGTGGCAATCGCGTGGAGCCACCGCAGCTCCTTTGGTGACAGTTATGTAAGGTCATATGTAATTCATGTAAGGTCAGATGTTGTTAACCAAGATGCCATGTTGTGCTAACATATATCAGCACCAGCCAAGGTATTCATAGTACTGTTGAAAAAAGACATGGGACAGCAGACAGGAACACAGAAGTTATGTGGGAACATAATTTTCCCATTGCTTTGCATGGGACTTTAAAGAAAAACCCCGACCATGGCAAGTGGGGGTGGGTAAGGTTTAAACCACCTATCCTATGTTTGTGGCTGACATATAAGTAACCTGTGTGCCAAGTTTCATATAAATATCTTTAGCCGTTTGTACGTGATGCTGGAACATACATACATACATACATACATACATACATACATACATACATTTATGCACACACACACGTTGAGTTTTATATATATAGATTACCACTAAATTCCTGTGTTAGGAGTGGGGTTGTTATAGTAATCCCGTGTGCTCCATCAGGCCCTTTTTTTAACATGAGATGGTCTGAACAAAACAAAGGAGACAAAAACAGCTCATTTTAACATGGTTGCATCCCAGCTCACGCTCAGTCCCCTGTAGTGCCCACAAGACCCTTTAATATAACATTGTCCCATTGGTTAACTGTCTATATAAATCAATTTGTATTCATATACAATACAGCAGAGTACACAGAATTTGCATACGTCATTAGAAAACATTTTTATAATATATGAACATTGTGTTATTATAGGAGCTCCAATGCCAGTTGTCCGCGCCAAGCGCAGAAGGCGCCAGTCCGATGAGGAGGAGGAGGAGGATGCGGCAGAGGAGGATGCGGCAGAGGAGGAGATGGATGAAGAGGAGCAGCCAGGGCCCTCCCACTCCCCAACCCCAGCTCCTGCTGAGGAGCAAGCTGAGGAGCTTCCCCCCCCCACCACCCCAACTTCTCAAGCAGAAGAGCAGGAGGAAGAGAGCGGTCCTGTGAGCCTCGTTCAGGAAGGTAAATATGTGCACAATGATTAATAACATTTCAACAATAAAATGTAGATATAAAAATGGACAACATATAAAGCGCACCTGTCAGATTGTAGAACCATAATATGGTATTGATGCTAGAAGTATACAGGTAGTGCATAATTATTAGGCAAGTTGTATTTTTGAGGATTCATTTTATTATTGAACAACAACCATGTTCTCAATGAACCCCAAAAACTCATTAATATCAAAGCTGAATTTTTTTGGAAGTAGTTTTTAGTTTGTTTTTAGTGTTAGTTATTTTCGGGGGATATCTGTGTGTGCAGGTGACTACTATTACTGTGCAGAATTTTTAGGCAACTTAACCAAAAAATAAATATATACCCATTTCAATGATTTATTTTTAACAGTGTCCCAGCCCAAACCAGTACTCCACCACCACCTTGCTGGCGTCTGAGTCGGACTGGAGCTCCCTGCCCTTTACCAATCCAGCCACGGGCTCTTCCATCTGGCCCATCAAGACTCACTCTCATTTCAGCAGTCCATAAAACCTTAGAAAAATCTTTCTTGAGATATTTATTGGCACAGTCTTGACGTTGCAGCTTGTGTGTCTTGTTCAGTGGTCATCGTCTTTCAGCCTTTCTTACCTTGGCCATGTCTCTGGGTATTGCACACCTTGTGCTTTTGGGCACCCCAGTGATGTTGCAGCTCTGAAATATGGCCAATCTTGTGGCAAGTGGCATCTTGGCAGCTGCACGCTTAACTTTTCTCAGTTCATGGGCAGTTATTTTGCACCTTTGTTTTTCCACACGCTTCTTTTGTTTGATGATCACGCTTCAGAAGCTTTGCAACTTTAAGAGTGCTGCATCCCTCTGCTAGATATCTCTCTATTTTGGACTTTTCAGAGTCTGTCAAATCCTTCTTTTGGCCCATTTTGACAAAGAAAAGGAAATTGACTAATAATTATGCACACCTGATATAGAGTGTTGATGTCATTAGACCACACACCTTCTCATTACAGAGATGTACATTACCTAATATGCCTAATCTGTAGTAGGCTTTCGAGCCTATACAGCTTGGAGTAAGACAACATGCATAAAGAGGATGATGTGGTCCAAATACTCATTTGCCTAATAATTCTGCACTCCCGGGATGTGTTAGACACATAACAAGTGTATACACATGATAATGATTGATTAATAATCAAAAAAATTTTTTATTTATTTGGTAACGTTATTTTAAATCCAAATGTTTTTTTATTATATCCTAACAGTATCAAGAAAGATGATGAGGCAGAACGCGCTCATAAAGACAACCCACCAGAGGATCCTGGCAAATCAGCGCCAGATCCGCTACCTTATTCAACAAAATGTGCTGCTAGAGCAGCAGCAATCAAAAAATATAGCGAAGATGGAGCGCCTTCAGAAGCTCAATCAGAGTTATATCTGAAATTATTTCTTTAATAAAAAAAATAATATTTTTTGGAAATGTTTCATTTCTTTTTGAGATAGATTTGTAGGTTTTTCAACACATCTAACTTCACATCAAACAAATCAACATCAACACATTTAACTTCATAATAAGCAAAAACATTTTATACTATTATTTTATTTAACAGTAACCTAGGACAAACTAAAGCACACGACACAGACACGACGAACACAAAATAAACTGTTGAAAAATGAACATAACAAAAGCAACAATATATATATATACAAAGAGAGAGAGAGGGAGAGCAAGAAAGAGAGAGAATGCAGATGAGCTCTTGCAGACAGCCCAATGGTTGCAGTATAAATGCCGCAAAACAGGGTTTAACATAAGGTTCATTGTTATAGTTACACTTGCTGTTTAGATCCGGTCTGGTAGCTTGTAGCGGAGGCTGTTGGTGGATCCGCTGTGCCAGAGAGGTCATGAAGCTTTACTCAGCATGGAGGCAGCAGCAGGAGTATTAAAATATAATATAACTAGACAATGCATTTCCTGAGGAAAATGCGAGTGAGAATGCTGAATAGCTTAATTGGTGAGCCCCTTGCCAAAGACATTCACCATAACCACTACAATATCTTTAGGACACACAGCTTCTTTCTCTATCTGCAAAGTATAGAGTATGCTGACTTCCTGGTCGCCCCTCCCCCCTCAATAGGTTTCCCCTCCCCCCCAGGTCAGTGAGGAGGAATATTGCACTGAGGTCAGGAAAGTGATTTATGGAAAGAAATAACATTACAAACGCTTTTAATTCACAGATCTAATACATGATTTAAGCCTCCAAACAAAGCTTAATAAATCCTCAAACGTACATGCAATTGATACAACGACTACACCGTTTGAAATACACGGCCCTTGTAAACGCATCGATATGAAATTTATGTAGATAAACTTAAAAATGTGGCCATGTCTGCGATTTAGAATAGAGCGTCTTTGTGAGTTCTGCAGCAACATTTTTTAGATAATTTCACATGAGAGTCTATGAGACATAATTTCTGGCTGTTGCTCCAATAACTAAAACTAAAATACGTATCGCAGAATTGATCACATTGCCATAAACCAGACAAGCATAGCTACGTTTTGATATAAAAATTGTGTATGAAAAGTAGATCTTGTGGGCGTGAGACCAATTTTTTTCCCCTTTTTGTAAAGATATTTTTAATTACAAAGATCTCCAATGTTAGGGTCACATGACAGACTCTAAATCCCCTCCATAGGATTACATTATAACCTATCGCATTTTTGTGAAAAATTCGCAAAACGTAAATTGCGTTTTCACCAAAAAATTGTAAACGATAACGATCTGAAAAGTCATAGCCGGATAGCTAAATATTTTGTGACCGCTTTACAGTTTTTTCAGTGTCTGTAAGTGAAAGTATGAAGTAGCTGAAACTTTTGGCAGGGCATGTGAATTCAAAGGGGAAAAGGATGTTCTCATTGACTTCAATGTTAAAAAAAGGGTCTAAAAGCTTAAAATTTATAAAAGTGTAAAAAGTAGGAAAAAACTTGAAGAAGTCCCATCATTTGCTGAAAGAGACGAACATTTTTACAGTTGAATGGTCTCAATAGCTGAAAGTATGCCGAAGTTACGCAGAACCAAAAAAACGTAAGGAATAATAAGATTACTAAATTTACGGATATCAATACTGGAAATGTTTATTAAAGCATTCACACTAATTAAGATTAATACATTTACGGGTATCCATACTAGGAATGCTTATTAAAGCATTCCCACTAAGTATCACACAGGCATGATTTACAAGCAGTAGTGGTAATAGTAATACATAGCATAAAAACACTTGGGGAATACTTTACAGCATCAGTAGTGGTCATAGTAGTCAATAGTGTACCAAAAAATTGGGACACAGGTGTCTTGACTGAGCTGTAATAGTAGTAGTAGACATGGACCATACAGTGTCAAATCACTAGGGCAAGAGGTGCCATGATGAACAGCAGTCTTAATAAGAGTATATAGGGTGTGAAATAACTGCTGACATAGGTGTCTTGACTGGGCAGCAACAGCAGCAGAAGCAGCAGTAGTAGTATTAACAGTAGTAGTTGATACAGAGTCATATCACATGGGCAGGAGGTGCCATGATGTACAGCAGTCTTAATAAGAGTATATAGGGTGTGAAATAACTGCTGACATAGGTGTCTTGACTGGGCAGCAGAAGCAGCAGTAGTAGTATTAACAGTAGTAGTTGATACAGAGTCATATCACATGGGCAGGAGGTGCCATGATGAACAGCAGTAGGAATAGGAGTATATAGAGTGTCAAATAACTGCTGACATAGGTGTCTAGACTGGGCAGCAACAGCAGCAGAAGCAGCAGTAGTAGTATTAACAGTAGTAGTTGATACAGAGTCATATCACATGGGCAGGAGGTGCCATGATGTACAGCAGTCTTAATAAGAGTATATAGGGTGTGAAATAACTGCTGACATAGGTGTCTTGACTGGGCAGCAGCAGCAGCAGAAGCAGCAGTAGTAGTATTAACAGTAGTACTTGATACAGAGTCATATCACATGGGCAGGAGGTGCCATGATGAACAGCAGTAGGAATAAGAGTATATAGAGTGTCAAATAACTGCTGACATAGGTGTATTGACTGGGCGGCAGCAGCAGCAGCAGAAGCAGCAGTAGTAGTATTAACAGTAGTAGTTGATACAGAGTCATATCACATGGGCAGGAGTTGCCATGATGTACAGCAGTCTTAATAAGAGTATATAGAGTTTGAAATAACTGCTGACATAGGTGTCTTGACTGGGCAGCAGAAGCAGCAGTAGTAGTATTAACAGTAGTAGTTGATACAGAGTCATATCACATGGGCAGGAGTTGCCATGATGTACAGCAGTCTTAATAAGAGTATATAGAGTGTGAAATAACTGCTGACATAGGTGTCTTGACTGGGCAGCAGAAGCAGCAGTAGTAGTATTAACAGTAGTAGTTGATACAGAGTCATATCACATGGGCAGGAGGTGCCATGATGAACAGCAGTAGGAATAAGAGTATATAGAGTGTGAAACAACTGCTGACATAGGTGTCTAGACTGGGCAGCAACAGCAGCAGAAGCAGCAGTAGTAGTATTAACAGTAGTAGTTGATACAGAGTCATATCACATGGGCAGGAGGTGCCATGATGTACAGCAGTCTTAATAAGAGTATATAGGGTGTGAAATAACTGCTGACATAGGTGTCTTGACTGGGCAGCAGCAGCAGCAGAAGCAGCAGTAGTAGTATTAACAGTAGTAGTTGATACAGAGTCATATCACATGGGCAGGAGGTGCCATGATGAACAGCAGTAGGAATAAGAGTATATAGAGTGTGAAACAACTGCTGACATAGGTGTATTGACTGGGCGGCAGCAGCAGCAGAAGCAGCAGTAGTAGTATTAACAGTAGTAGTTGATACAGAGTCATATCACATGGGCAGGAGGTGCCATGATGTACAGCAGTCTTAATAAGAGTATATAGGGTGTGAAATAACTGCTGACATAGGTGTCTTGACTGGGCAGCAGCAGCAGCAGAAGCAGCAGTAGTAGTATTAACAGTAGTAGTTGATACAGAGTCATATCACATGGGCAGGAGGTGCCATGATGTACAGCAGTCTTAATAAGAGTATATAGGGTGTGAAATAACTGCTGACATAGGTGTCTTGACTGGGCGGCAGCAGCAGCAGAAGCAGCAGTAGTAGTATTAACAGTAGTACTTGATACAGAGTCATATCACATGGGCAGGAGGTGCCATGATGAACAGCAGTAGGAATAAGAGTATATAGAGTGTCAAATAACTGCTGACATAGGTGTATTGACTGGGCGGCAGCAGCAGCAGCAGAAGCAGCAGTAGTAGTATTAACAGTAGTAGTTGATACAGAGTCATATCACATGGGCAGGAGTTGCCATGATGTACAGCAGTCTTAATAAGAGTATATAGAGTGTGAAATAACTGCTGACATAGGTGTCTTGACTGGGCAGCAGAAGCAGCAGTAGTAGTATTAACAGTAGTAGTTGATACAGAGTCATATCACATGGGCAGGAGTTGCCATGATGTACAGCAGTCTTAATAAGAGTATATAGAGTGTGAAATAACTGCTGACATAGGTGTCTTGACTGGGCAGCAGAAGCAGCAGTAGTAGTATTAACAGTAGTAGTTGATACAGAGTCATATCACATGGGCAGGAGGTGCCATGATGAACAGCAGTAGGAATAAGAGTATATAGAGTGTGAAACAACTGCTGACATAGGTGTATTGACTGGGCGGCAGCAGCAGCAGAAGCAGCAGTAGTAGTATTAACAGTAGTAGTTGATACAGAGTCATATCACATGGGCAGGAGGTGCCATGATGTACAGCAGTCTTAATAAGAGTATATAGGGTGTGAAATAACTGCTGACATAGGTGTCTTGACTGGGCAGCAGCAGCAGCAGAAGCAGCAGTAGTAGTATTAACAGTAGTAGTTGATACAGAGTCATATCACATGGGCAGGAGGTGCCATGATGTACAGCAGTCTTAATAAGAGTATATAGGGTGTGAAATAACTGCTGACATAGGTGTCTTGACTGGGCGGCAGCAGCAGCAGAAGCAGCAGTAGTAGTATTAACAGTAGTACTTGATACAGAGTCATATCACATGGGCAGGAGGTGCCATGATGAACAGCAGTAGGAATAGGAGTATATAGAGTGTCAAATAACTGCTGACATAGGTGTATTGACTGGGCGGCAGCAGCAGAAGCAGAAGCAGCAGTAGTAGTATTAACAGTAGTAGTTGATACAGAGTCATATCACATGGGCAGGAGTTGCCATGATGTACAGCAGTCTTAATAAGAGTATATAGAGTGTGAAATAACTGCTGACATAGGTGTCTTGACTGGGCAGCAGAAGCAGCAGTAGTAGTATTAACAGTAGTAGTTGATACAGAGTCATATCACATGGGCAGGAGTTGCCATGATGTACAGCAGTCTTAATAAGAGTATATAGAGTGTGAAATAACTGCTGACATAGGTGTCTTGACTGGGCAGCAGAAGCAGCAGTAGTAGTATTAACAGTAGTAGTTGATACAGAGTCATATCACATGGGCAGGAGGTGCCATGATGAACAGCAGTAGGAATAAGAGTATATAGAGTGTGAAACAACTGCTGACATAGGTGTATTGACTGGGCGGCAGCAGCAGCAGAAGCAGCAGTAGTAGTATTAACAGTAGTAGTTGATACAGAGTCATATCACATGGGCAGGAGGTGCCATGATGAACAGCAGTAGGAATAGGAGTATATAGAGTGTCAAATAACTGCTGACATAGGTGTATTGACTGGGCGGCAGCAGCAGCAGCAGAAGCAGCAGTAGTAGTATTAACAGTAGTAGTTGATACAGAGTCATATCACATGGGCAGGAGTTGCCATGATGTACAGCAGTCTTAATAAGAGTATATAGAGTGTGAAATAACTGCTGACATAGGTGTCTTGACTGGGCAGCAGAAGCAGCAGTAGTAGTATTAACAGTAGTAGTTGATACAGAGTCATATCACATGGGCAGGAGGTGCCATGATGAACAGCAGTAGGAATAAGAGTATATAGAGTGTGAAACAACTGCTGACATAGGTGTATTGACTGGGCGGCAGCAGCAGCAGAAGCAGCAGTAGTAGTATTAACAGTAGTAGTTGATACAGAGTCATATCACATGGGCAGGAGGTGCCATGATGAACAGCAGTAGGAATAAGAGTATATAGGGTGTGAAATAACTGCTGACATAATTGTCTTGACTGATCCAGAGGAGTCATGGGAGAAAATCATGTGGTCAGATGAGACTATAATATAACTTTTTGATCATAATTTCACTAACCGTGTTCGGAGGAAGAATAATGATGAGTACCATGCCAAGAACGCCATCCCTAATGTGAAGCATGGGGGTGGTAGCATCATGCTTTTATATTCAGCACTGTAAATACATCAGGTCCGGGGCTTCATCAGGGAATGCATGGCAAGGGACCCTTCAGCGCCCTGAACCGACGACGGGTGCCAGAAAGTCACCGCCGATCCAGGACTCATTCATCTTTATGAATGTGAGTCTGTCCACGGAGTCTGTGGACAGACGGGTCCTCTTGTCCGTGACCACCCCACCTGCCGCGCTGAATGTCCGCTCAGATAGTACGCTGGAGGGGGGGCAAGACAATAACTCCAGCGCATACTGAGCGAGCTCGCGGCAGGTGTCCAATCTGGCAACCCAGTACTCCATGGGGTCGTCGGTGCTCATACTGTCAGAAGCACCGACGGACGCCATGTAGTCTGCCACCATGTGGGCCAGCCGCTGGTGGTGACTGCTGCTGCTGCTGCTGGTGCTGGTACTGGGTCGCTCGGTTTGGAAGAACATCCTCATCTCTTCCATTAGGTCCCCTGCTCGGCTGCTGCTGGGTGCAGCCACCTGCTGGGTGAGATGAGGGGGGACAACTGGAGGCCGGGGAGTTGCCTGCTCCAACCGTCTGACAATGCCTGCCTGCAGTTCCTCCATCCGGTGCTGCCTCCGGCTGGCTGGGATGAACTGCTCCAGTTTCCCCTTGCACCTGGGATCCAAAAGGGTGGCCATCCAGAAATCATCCCTCGTCTTGATGGTCTTAACCCGGGGGTCCCTCCTGAGGCATCTCAGCATGTGGGCAGCCATGGGGAAGAGCACAGCCCGCTGTGACTCCTCAATGCTGGCCAGGTGAATGAGGTGCGACTCTTCATCCCTGAGGCGCTGCTGGTCAAACTCAGACATGCCCAACCCCCGGACTATCGGTGCCCCCAACACCGGCTCTCCCTCCTGAC
Organism: Rana temporaria; assembly: GCF_905171775.1. Lineage (NCBI taxonomy): Eukaryota > Metazoa > Chordata > Amphibia > Anura > Ranidae > Rana > Rana temporaria. Next base: position 251,215,055 of record NC_053491.1, read on the forward strand.
CAGGCCCCGACTCCGGGACGACACCAGCAACCACCTCCTCCTCCTCTTCATCATCATCCTCCTCCTCCTCCTCCTCGTCCTGGCCCTGGTCTCGGTGGAGCATTGCTGACTCCTCCTGCTCCACCAAGGCACTCTCCCCAGCCTCGAGCAGGCGATCTAGTGTCCTCTCCAGCATGAACACTATTGGCAGCACGCTATTGAGGCCGATTTGCTCACTGCTGACCATCTTGGTCGCCTGCTCGAAGGAGGACAACACTTGGCAGACCTGGTTTATCTGCCCCCACTGCGCACAGGCGATGAAAGGGAGTTGTGGTGAAGCCCTCTCAGTGCCTAGTTCCATCAGGTACTCCCTCACCGCCCTTTGCTGCTCCCACAACCTCTTCAGCATGTGGAGGGTGGAGTTCCACCGCGTCACACTGTCCACAATCAGCCTGTGAAGGGGCAGATTGTACTTCCGCTGCAATTTGGACAGGGACGCGGTAGCGGTTGGGGAGCGCCTGAAGTGGCTGGCAATCCTACGCGCCTTTGCCACAATGTCACTCAACCCTGGATAAGTGCGCAGGAACTTCTGCACCACCAGGTTGAGGACATGTGCCAGACAGGGCACGTGGGTCAGACTGCCAGCACTAAGGGCGGCGAGTAGGTTGCTGCCGTTATCGCAGACAACCATACCTGCCTGGAGCCTTCGGGGTGTCAGCCACTTCTGGACCTGAGCCTGAAGTGCTTTCAGCACTTCTTCTCCAGTGTGTCTCCGGTCCCCTAAACTAACAAGCTGGAGCACGGCCTGACAGCGCACGTGCCCCACACTTGAGTAGCTACGGGGGCGCTTGCTGGGAGGCTCAGCAGCTGCGGAGACAGTGGCTTGAGGGAGACCAGCAGTTCTCCCCTGGACACCCCGGGGCGGCACCACAAGATCGGTTGCCGCCGATCCCTCACCGACGCCTCGGAGGGAAACCCAATGGGCCGTGAAGCTGATGTAGCGCCCCTGCCCATGCCTGCTGGTCCAGCCATCCATTGTCAGATGAACCCTGTCGCTGACAGCGTGATCCAGCGACAGGGTTACATTCTGCACAATGTGCTGGTGTAGGGCAGGGACACCAGTCCTGGCAAAGAAATGGCGGCTGGGGACACGCCATTGGGGTTGGGCCTGCTCCAACATCTGCCTGAAGGGGTTGCTGTCAACTATGTTGAAGGGCAGCAGATGTTGGGCAATAACCCTTGCCAGGAGCCCATTGAGGGAACGCACACGTCGGTCTCCAGGGGGGAAGGGAGTGGTGCGGTCAAAGGCGTCTGAAATCGACGCCTGGCGCCGGACGGCAGTGCGGGACACAGACGCGGAGGGTGCTGTGGAAGTAGAGGTCTGGCTGCCGGTACCAGTACCTCTACTAGAGGGAGCGGGGGGGCATGACCTGCTGGAAAGAGATGAAGATGTGGCAGGGGCTGCTGTACCCTGCTCACTTGTGGTGGTGGCGCTGCTACCACCACCACGCTTCATCTCGTCATACACCGCCCAGTGGTTTATCCTCAGGTGCTGGTTCAGGGCTGTGGTACCCACCCGAGCCAAACACTTCCCTCTCTTCACCCTCACTTTACAAATCCGGCAGATGGCCACGGTAGGGTTGTCTGCCACCAGGGTAAAGTAATTCCAGACAGGTGACTTCAGCACCGCCCTCCTGTCAGATGGGGTGACGCTTACTTGCACCTGCTGGGACTCGGTGCGCACAGGTGGAGCTGCCTGCTGCTGCTGCTGCTGCTGCTGCTCCTCCTCCTGACACCTCCTGCTGCCATCACCAGTGGAGACCCTGACGATGGTCTCCCTGGTGGTGACCTGGCGCACCGTTTCACCAGGGTGCCTACCTTCCCCGTCGTCACTGACGTAGTGAGCCGACGCGTCAGATGGCAACCATGATGGGTCACCCTCTTCGCCCCCAGAGATGTCAGACCAAGGGCTGAAATGTGTTGGTCTGAGGGAACCAACTGACATGGAGCCTCTAGCCTGGCTCCGCTGTCCCCTCACCCACGCCTGGGTCTGACTAGGTGCTGCTGTTTCCTGCACCAAAACAGCAGCACCAGTTTGAAGGGATGTCTCTGGGATACTGCCAGCAGGTATCCCATCCTCCTCATCCATCCCTTCAAAAAGGTCCTGACCATCAGGACAGAGCTGGAGGTCTGCCTGATGCATGGCCTCCCCCAAGAGATCCCTCTCACTGTCGCTGTCGAACAGTAAGATGCTGGACTCTTGGGGGCTGGGGGGGCGTACTACAGGCACCGGAGTAATGGTGGTACTACTGTGAGTCGGGACCGACGACTCAGTGGCACTGCTGTGCCCCATGTAGTCCACCACTACTTCAGCCTGAGATGGCAATATCGGGCGGCTGCCCGATGGGAAGAACTCCCGGATCAGGCGTACTCCCCTTGCACCCGATCCTCTACCACTAGTAGGGGCACGAGAGGTACCCCGTGCTGGCAGCGATCCAGCACTGGGAGTAACTCCCCTACCCCTGCTGCCACGGCCACGGATGCCGCTCATTATTGCTGATATGTGTGAGGGGGGGGTAAACTTTATTGGGGGGGGGAAATGTGAATAAAATGTGTTTTTGTGTATTTTTTACAAGACAGGCACGCAGACAAAGACGTACACAGACAGCTACTAAACTATAAGAAAAGTAGTACACCAAAGACAAGGACTACAAAATTAAAGAAAAAAAAAAAAGCACTAAACAAACACTAACTTTTTTTTTTTTTTTTTTTAAACACAAAACACAGACACTAAACACACACTAAGCTAAGCTAGATGAAATAAATGTACACTAACAGTGTGTACACTTACTACACAAAATTTAACTAAACTGAACACAAAACTTAGCTTTTAGAAAAGCTCTTTAGGAAAAACTAAACAAAATGTGAACTGAGATGCCTATCAAATATCACTGAACAGCGAACCTGCAAGATCTAACAGTAACACAAGATGAACAAAACTTAGCTTTTAGAAAAGCTCTTTTAGAAAGCTCAGCAAAATGTGTTCTGAAATCTCTAGCAAATATCACTGAACAGCGAGGATTGCAGGATCAAACAGTAACACAAATGAACAAAACAGCACAAAACGTAGCTTTGAAAAAAGCTCTTGGGTCTATTGCTTTGAAAAAAGCAGTTGATATACTGGAAAAGATCCACTGGAATCACTAAATAGCAATGCTGGTGATGATCTAAATCAATCAGGAACAAAGACACAGGAAACCAGGAACACAGAAACAGCCTCCACACTCTATAGCCAGCTTCTGAATCTGCAATGAAATGGTGCTGGGAGTGAGCTTATATAATGTCCATGCAGGCAGGTTCCTATTGGTTGCTAACCTCTGACGAGTGTGGAAGGAGAACTCTGATTGGCTCTGATGCAAAAGGGCGGAGCAAATAATCGCGCAATATTCCTATTGCCGAATATTCGCATTGCGAATATTCGGCAATATAAAATGATCGCTTCAGCTACTCGGCCCAATGGCTCTAATCATACCAGCAATGCTTTTAGACGTCTATGGAGATCACTAGGATGTGATCTGTTTTAAAAATGAAACTGTAAAAATCGCTCTGATGCGGAAGATCGGGGCTAGGAAAGTAATCGCGCGATATTGCGTTTGCCGAATAATCGCATTGCGATCTTTCTGGAAAATTCAATGAACGCTTCAGCTACTCGGCCCAGGGTCTCTAATGATACCAGCAATGCTTTTAGACGTCGATGGAGATATCTAGGATGTGATCTGTTTTAAAAAAAAAATTGTAAAAAATCGAATATTCGGAATTGCGAATATTCACCGCGAATTTCGAAATATAGCGCGATTTCTCGAATATGCTATATTCGAGTCGAATATTCGCAATGCGAATATTCGTGAGCAACACTACTGCTTACTGTCATTTTTAGTCCAAACAATGGATTCTTCAACATCCTACTACTAAGAGCTCTAACCGAAATTCTTGAGACATCACAAATATCCACTTGATATATTGGAAAAGTCCACATTTCCGAAAACATAATTTAGACAGAAGAAAACATAATAGAAAACCCCCCAGGACATAGTAATTTATTTTCAATACATATATACTGTACATGTTCTCATCTGTCACTATAGGGGAGCTATCCCACTGCTCACTCAAAAACAGATCTAGCATAAGCGACCCGAGGCGACATTATTTGAAGAACTGTCAAGTATTTACATAAGATCTTTATTTAAAAGGCCTATATAAGCAGGACAATCAAATCATGCACAGAGGTTAGGGTATGAGTGACTGTGTTTGTTAAAATGCTGCCATAAATGAAATATGTTGCTCTTTGTCATCCTATTTTCTATTTTTATCCAACACAGCAACTCAATGTCTTTTTTGTTGTCATTTAGTAATTTTCCTGCAATACAGTGGTGTTGATTTAATAAAGGAGTTGAGCATTTTCACAGTGAAACAAAATGAGGTTTGCAAAGAATAACCAATTGAAAGGAAAATAAAAAGAAAACAGGATTTCTTCACAAGATTGAATGGCTGAACTTAGCACAATTTCGCCTTCTTTATTAACCACTTCAGCCCCGGAGGATTTGGCTGCCCAATGACCAGGCCATTTTTTGCGATTTGGCACTGCGTCTCTTTAACTGACAATTGCGCGGTCTTTTTTTTCCTCACAAATAGAGCTTTCTTTTGGTGGTATTTGATCACCTCTGCGGTTTTTATTTTTTGCCCCATAAATAAAAAAAGAGCGCCAATTTTGAAAAAAAGGCTATATTTTTTACTTTTTGCTATAATAAATATTTCCCAAAAATGGTTACTTTTATATATATATATATATATATATATATATATATATATATATATATATATATATAATGTTTGGGGGTTCTGAGTAATTTTCTAGCAAAAAATCATGATTATTACATGTAGGAGAGAAGTATCAGAATTGGCCTGGGTGGCAAGGGGTTAATTACCATAAGTAATATACAATAAATGATTATATATTGTTTTTAAGGTAATTTACTATATTTTTAAAAACTGTACTCAAGCAGGTGGCTTAACAGACACATTACTGAATGTTGAAGTTATAACTTCAAACCAGTAATTTCACAGTAAATAAATAAATAATAAATTATTATGTTATAACATATGATTTAGCTTGATTATACCAGTACCTTTTCGACAGCAGAAAATTCTCATTCTACCTCTTAACTGTGTGAGAAAAACATGGGATTGTGGGAAAATCTTATACCCATAAACCCATGTATTTCCTTGTAGTTAAGAGGGCTGGGTTGGAAGGGAGAATGTGTCTTTTAGACACATGCCCTTTCTGTGACACTGCAGTGAGAGGTGTGTCTCCACTGCAGCATGTTTATTGGACAGCGGTGGCTAATGGTACTTTTCCATTGATCCAAGACTCCAAGCTGTCTATTGAGATCAGTGCCTCTGACAAGAAGTGAGAAGAGGCACTGTGAGATCATCCTCTCAGTCTGAATTTTTTTTTTATATATATGTATATACATATATATATATATATCCTGTGTCCCCACTCAGCAGATGAAATGGACCCCTGGCTTTTCATTCTAGGGATCGTTCAGGCTTAGAACGTTGGCCAGGGATGGAAAATTCATCAGTTTGCAAAGAAGATCTCACATGATCATAGTAGTCAAATGTAGATAATGGTGCCCAAAATGAGATAAAAGAAGGGGACTATAGTGACGTACTTCTTGGCAATGTGTTTATTGTGGGGAAAAAATGGGTACTTACAAAATAGATGTTAAAAACAAGCATGTAACAGCAAGAGATTGCAGATAGGAAGCGCTGCAACCAGAAGTGGTAAGTCAATAAGTGGTAAGTCAATTTGGTTTGAAAAGACCAGATGGAAGGGAAGCACAGACAATACTGGTGACCGGTCCATTTAATTCCCTTTTGGACACAGCTTTCACAGTCCAATGTTTATTTAACCATGTAAGATTTTTTTATTTGTGAGCTTTCTGTAATTGATCTGCAAACCTGCTGAGGCCATTATGAGAGGTCCCACTCCCTGTGATGTATTTTTGTTTATTTTATACTCTGTAGAATGCAACAAGAAATTCTAGAATACATGAACATGAACAAGAACATGGAAGAACACGGAAATGAGGGAAAGAACACCCAAGGTCCTAGACTATCAAAAAACAGGACTGGTTATTATTATTATTTTTTACCCAGCTCAGAGTACATTTTTAGGTACATTTGCATTGCATTTCTTTATGCATGCAATTACTAATTTCCATATACAGATTTGAAGATTCTCCCTCTAGTGTTTACTTGCTATTCAAATGCAGTCTCCTTCCTCAATGTCTGCTGAGATAAAAGGCTTCATCCACTAAGCTGTAACAAATGTGTTATTTAGCCCTGTGATTATTTGCAGCTCTTACTGCTAAAACTGACAATCATAATGAGAAACAAAAAAAAAATTGTGTAGTTTAGCGAACCGAACCTGTAATTCCAGTGACATAGAGAGAGTATTATTTTCCATCAGTCAGACCTGACTGGCTGACATGTACATAGAGGAGAGTGAGACTACCCTTGAATAACTTAATAAAATCAATATTCTGATTCTGATTTTGATCATGAGTTGTAATTTCTGCACCATTTCTCTTTTCCTTTAAGTAGTTTTAAAGTAGTTTTAAACCTCAGTGTTTTTTTTTTTTTGTTTAACACAGTGAGGACAATAGAATAAGCATTCACCGATAAATGTTATGTTAACAGTGGTTCCAGCCGAGATTTGAACCATCTATGGCTGGCCTAAGGCCTCGTACAGACGACCGGATCTGTCCGCTGGAAACTGTCCGCCGGACAGTTTCCGGCGGACAAGGCTGAATTGTTTGTTGGTCCGCTGGCTTGTACACACCAGCGGACACAAATCCCGTCGGACCAGAACGCGGGCACATAAACCACGTACGACGTCACTATAAAGGGAAAGACCAAAGTCAACGGCGCCGCCCTCTGTTCCGCTTTTGCTAGTTACGTGTTCCCTCGTGTTAGCGAAGGTTTGGTTAGAGCCGATTCGCGCTTTTCGGTCTCCGCGCTTTACAGGTCGTATTCTCGGGTTCAGTGCGTGTGCTTGTGGGATCGTAGTTGGCAATCAGGTACAGGCTTTCAGGTCGTTTTTGGTTTTCAGTTGCGTCCTGTCCGCTCGTATCTGTTTGTTGCGCGTTCTTTGCAGGTAGTGCTGGATTTGGGGGTGCTTTCTGTTGGAGTGCGTTCTTGACTGACCAGCCGGCCGGTTTGAAGCCATGATGGAGCAGCAGCGTCGATTTTCGTGAATTGGTGCTGGATATGGGCTTGCTTCTGGATTTCCTCATCGATCCAGTAGTTTGGCCAGGAATAGGGGGAGGTGGAGTTCCTGGGAAAATAATTGGTTGCGCCAGCGTGACCAGTTCTCTCATATGCCTCTGCTTAGGGAAATCCAGGAGAATAATCCTAATGACTATAGGAACTTTCTCCGTTTGACGGACCCCGTTTTCAACCGTCTGCTGGATTCTATGTCCCCCTATATCACGAGGCAGGACACTGTGATGCGCCAAGCCATCACGGCCGAGCAGAGGCTTATTGCCACGTTGCGGTACCTGGCAACTGGGAGGAGCCTGCAGGACCTCAAGTTCTCAACAGGCATCTTTCCCCAGGCGCTTGGGGTCATCATACCGGAGACGTGTTCTGCCATCATACAAGCTCTGCAGGAGGAGTATATTAAGGTAAGTTTCCTAATATTAACCTCACAATCTGTCTTTAATAATGGGTACAAATCTTTTTTTTTTTTTTTTTTTACAGAATAACCATGATTGTCTTAATATGCTGTGTGTTGAACGTTCCCTTTTCTCCCTATGCATGTTGATATAAGCTTTTCATGTTTTTTTTTTTTGGGCTACCTGCATATTTTTACCTTACCCAATATTAACCTGTCCAGCATGCTATCCTAGGGCAAACCCACCTAGCCTATTTTTATCTTGACATTTTTGGGCTACTCCGTTGTAGTTCTCCCCCCCCTAAAACTGTTTATTTCCCCATCAGAGGTGTGTGGAGTCTATTAATTAAGTGGGCCTATATATTTGTGCCCCAAAATTCTCCCTGCACAATTTTTTAACGCAATTTGAATACTGTGATGTTGCACAAGGATGCTTGTAGGATTATGTTTGCAATGTTTATGTGCCAAAGTACTAATTTTCTTTATTTGTTTGTCCCCACAGCTTCCCTCCACGCCACAGGAATGGCAGACTGTGGTTTCCCAATTTGCCCAGCGGTGTGATTTTCCGAACTGCGGTTAAGCAATAGATGGGAAACACGTCCGCATAGTGTCGCCACCCCAGTCGGGGTCCTACTATTTTAACTATAAAGGTTTTCATAGTATCGTGTTGATGGCAGTGGTGTCGGCACACTACGAATTTTTGTATGTGGACGTGGGGAATAACGGCCGGCTGTCTGATGGGGGAGTGTTCGCGCAGGCCTGAATTCTACAGGTGTCTACAAACTGGTGGTCTGGAACTGCCATTGGATGAAAACAATGTGGAAGGACTTCCGTTTGTTTTTTTAGCGGACAAAGCTTTTGGGGTTGGACCTCACCTCATGCGGCCTTTTCCCCAGAGGACCCTCACCTCAGAGAGGAGGGTGTTCAATTATCGGCTGGCCAGAGCTCGGAGGGTAGTCGAGAATGCCTTTGGGATACTCGCCAGCCGGTTCCGCCTGTTCCTGACAGCGATACACCTGGCGGAATATAAATTGAACACCGTTGTTTTTGCCTGCTGCATTTTGCACAATTTTTTACGCAGGCACTCCCAGGCGTACCTAACCAACATCGGTGCTGAGGCAGGACTACCCTCAGATACCCTTCCTGGTCGCGCTGGCTTGGCCACCCAATCTGCTCGTGAGGTACGTGACAAATATGTTGAGTACTTCATGGGTCGGGGGGCCATTGATATGCCAGATCATATTTCTTTCTAATTCGGCCCCCAAAAGAAAGAAATATTCACAGAAATAATAAATAATTTGACCATTGGACTTGGACCATTGGACAGTTGTTTGTCATTATTGCTTTTTCTCTTTTAATCTGTCTTCATGGTTCTACAACTAACTAGTGCACTTCTAGTGACAAATTTAGTTATCATGTTTTAGTAAATAACCACAATTGCACATTATTCACTCATCTACAAACTGGGTATTGAGCATAGAAAGAATAAGCCACTCATTTTTCAGATTTTGATGTAAAAAAAATTATTTGCAGCTTGTTCATTACCCACAAAATTTGGGTTTTTTTGATCTAAACATGCCTTTTTTTTCTTTTTTTTTTCACAATTTAGTAAGATTTTTTTTCTTTTTTTTTGGTGGAAAATATATCTTTATTTTTTTTTATATTGTTGAAAATAATATATATATTTTTTGATGAGATTTTGTATTATCAAATATATATATTTGTTATTTTTTTTGTTTTTTTCAAATATTTTTGTTTGCTTTTTTTGGTTTTTATTTTTTTTATTCTCTTTTTTTCTCTTTTTTTAATTTTTTTGTTGATTTTCCAACCAAATTTTTTATTACAAAGGATAAAATGTACAAACAATAGAACTTATAAAGTGCTAACTTTTCTCTATTCACAACAACAGTCATGGTGTGATTTCACACCGGAACACGAACACGCCAAAATTTGAAGATGCACACATTCAGTGTAATTCGCCAAATGTGATTTATTCAACAGAGATACACAGACAAATGCCCACATGTGCTATCTGCCATCATGGGTGATCAATGTATGTGTTTTGTGGGTGCAAACCCTTCCTCTCAACTACTTGAGAATCGAGGAGGGGGTTGTACCCACAAAGCACAGACAATCGATATTCTGTGATGGCAGATAGCACATGTTGGCACACTGTGTGTGCATCTTCAAATTTTGGCGTATTTTTTATAAAATTTTTAAAAATGTTTGGGCGGGGGCGGGTTCATTTTTTGACACGGCCCATCATGTCGATTATATTTTTAAAATTCTGTTCAATTACTAACATCCTTTGCCTTATATTGTCCATCTCTGTACTGCACTCCATAATCTGTTGTATTATGATTTGTGCACTTGCACGTGAAAACTCCGGAACACCATCTTCATCCCCTAAAAAATTAAAAATTATTAAAAATTATTATTTTGCAGGCCTATCTACATCTGTTTTGCCCTATAAAGCTGGGGTGACACTGACCTGATGGGCTGCTCATTTCCACCTCACCAACTTCAACAACTTCTCCTTCTTCGACAACTTCACCCTCATCTTCAACAACTCCTCCTTCCTCAACATCTTCACCCTCATCTTCAACAACTCCTCCTTCTTCAACAACTTCACCCTCATCTTCAACAACTCCTCCTTCATCTTCCATAATTCCTCCTTCCAAAATGGCTTCTTCCTCCTCTCTTCCTTCCACCACTCCTTCCACATCCTCCTCCTCCACATGCCGAGATGGTCTTTTTTTGCCGTGTCTGGCCCTCCCTGCCTCCACCAAATGCTGTTGTCTTCTTTCCCCTAAATAACACAAAACAAAAGGTATACTCATCAGCACACAGATATTGGAGAGCAGAAATCGCACACATTGCTTAGAAGAGGCTTTTTTTTTGTCTTCTTCCACCAAGCCCAAACTAAATTTTTAGATGACTTATAGCCCAAGCTCTGATCCTGCCCCTTTTTAGCAAAGTGACACACATGGATGTCGCCCCTCAAAAAAAATTCTCAGAGACCATAAACATTTTTTTTTTTTTTGGGGAGACACAGGTGCTCTTGATTCCAGATGGGAAAACAGCTGCTTATTATCACTGTTGAGAATGAATCCTGCTTGCCTTTAATAACATTCTATTATTTTTAAATCCAAAATACATCTTTTTCCCAATGTTTACAAACGTTGTTTTTTGACAGATAGCCATGTACAGGTGTGTTGTTCCTGGACCAACATCGGATTTCTGAGAAACGATGTGATGTTACGATGTTTACTATTACAATCGTTTTAAAAGCTAGCTATTTTCACAAAACACATACAATTTCAACATGTGTTCAAAAGTCCAACCAGGCCAAGGAGGCAGATGTAGAAATATACATGACAACAAATTAATAAAGACAATTGACCCCAAAAAATAAAAAAGGACTTACTTTTCTTAATAATTTTCTTGATCATCTTAAACTGATGTGGCTCCCGTAGTTTCAAGTCCGACCAACGTTTCCAGAGCTGTTCTTTTGATCTGGTGACACCAAACATCTCCTGAATTCTCCTTGCCACCTTGTCCATGATTTTTGCCTTTCTGCGGTTAGGGGTCTTGTATGGGCCATATTCCCCGTCGTAGTCCTTCCTCCGCATTATGTCAACTAACTCCACCATCTCTTCTAAACCCATATTAGTGGCCTTTTAAAATGTTTGGGCCTGGATCGGGACGTTCCTGCCTCTGTCCCTTCATTTTCAGGCTGAGAGCTTAGTGCATGCTCGTGTGACATCGCCATTTTTTCTTTTCACAGTGATTAGGGGCGTGGAAAAGAGGAAATGATCCATCATGGGTGGTGACGAGGTCGGCGATTCATGCATACGCGGAGTGTATAGAATGAAAACAACGTGATTACGTGGGTTACGCGGAGATTATTTGAGCGTTTAGAGAAGCTACAGAGTTAACGCCATCTTTCCGTTTCACATTGATTAGGGGCATGGCAAAGGTGACGAGGGCGGCGTTTCATACATACGCGGAGTGTATAAAAGGAAAACTACGTGATTACGTAGGTTACGCAGAGATTATTCGAGCGTTTAGAGAAGCTACAGAGTTAACGCCATCTTTCCGTTTCACATTGATTAGGGGCATGGCAAAGGTGACGAGGGCAGCGTTTCATACATACGCGGAGTGTATAAAAGGAAAACGACGTGATTACTCAGGTTACGCAGAGATTATTCGAGCGTGCTAAGCGAGGAGCTAGAGAGACGAAGGTAAGAAATTACAACATGGGATCAGCAGAGGCCTAGAAACTGGAGAGCCATGGGATGGGGGTTTGGTCTGTTGTTTGCACCCTTTTAACGCTATTATGTATCTTGGGGACCAAAATGGTATTTTGTTCTCCAAATGCTTGGACACATCACAAAATCTAGATGTGAAGAATGCTCTACCTCATTTTAATTTTTGTCTGGTGTATTCAGATCATGCAAAGTATTGTTCTGTGTTGGTTGGACAGAGGTAATTAGGAAGTGTCTTTTATGTCATCAATGCTGAGGGGCAGGATATCTACACATGAAATAGTGCCTTGATGAATGCTATCATTAATAATAATTGTGGATGGGTATAGATTCCACGTATTTAGTGCTATGGAACCAAAGGGTCTGCATGTAAAATCAATGTTTGGTACAACAATGAGGCAGAGCTGGCCAGCATTTTAGCAGCAGGAGACACTGTGTTTGTATTCATAGGTCATAAATTTTGGGCCACATATTCTGACAATGTCAACGCTGAGCCTTTTTTAAATCGTGTTTTCTGTTTCTTTGTCTTTTGTTAATCTAGACTAAAATTAGAAAAATAAAAATAAAGAATAAAAGGATGGACCTATTACAGGGACAGGACAATATTCTGCGAATGTTACAGAAATATAGGGAAATGCCCATCCTGTGGGATACAAGGGAGGCAAACTACCACAGAAAAGACCTCAGAACGGCAGCACTGGAACAGATAGCAACCTACATGCAGACTTGGGTTCCAGAATGCAATTACAACATGGTCAAGGATAAAATCGCGAACCTCAGGAGCACATATCGAAGAGCTTACAAAGCCCTTTTTTGCGGGATCAAATGGAGGGCAGGGTGTCAATTTCGAGTCTTCCTTCCAGCCTTCCTTCCACGCTACCTTACAGCGGAACTTCCCCAGATCCACACAGCCCTGCAGAGTCCACAGATATGCGAGTCTTCACTGATGAGGTATAGTAGTTTCCTAAATATTTCTGGGCTGCTAATTATTGTTTGTTTATTGACTTGATATTATAAACTAAAAGCCAAGCTGGCAAAAAATAAAATAAGTCGTGGGCATACAAATAGGTGTTCAGGGATGACAACTGCAGGGGTCAGAAGGAGAGTCTCTTCAAGTTAAATGAATAAAAACTAAAACAGTCTCGAGCATGAAAATGTGTGTGATTTGATTGTGCAAAATATTACAACATGTCCCTTTTTTTGACACAGGAAGAACAGACCAGCCAGGAGGTGGCAGCTCCTGATGAGGGACATGTCATCCAGGCGGAAGGGGTCAGTGGCAGCCAGGAGGAGGCCGGGCCAAGTGGCGTGCAGCAGGTCCCCAGGCCCAGGCTCAGCACCACCAGCCAAGTCCCTCCCCTCCAGATGAGGCAACTAGGCTGAAGAAGGCACATGAGGCAGGTGGAGGACGAGAGCCTCCGCATGATTCAGGAGGTTAGTGCTCTAATGAGGGCCCCCCTCAACCCAACTGAAGCCTACAGCGCCTCCGTGGCTCATGATCTAAACCAAGGGGGGAGGAGCAAAGGAGACTGGCAAAGGGCCTGACCAATCAGGTCCTTTGGTGGATGGAGAGGGACCTGCTGACCAGGGACACTGGGCTATGTGACCCGGCCCGGCCTGCTGAACATCATCCTCCTGCTGCCACATCATCCCCACCTGCAAGGGGCCGTGTACGGGTCCGTGGAAGATCCGCTGTAAGGCAGCCTGGAAGGAAGGCTGCAAAGAAGTCAAGAAAGTGATTCCCTGCCTTCCATTTGATTCCCCACAAAAGTGAACTGGTTTGGACTACCACAGCTTGGGTTCCTTTGGTTATGTGCTGCTGCTTCTGATCTTTATTTTGTGCCTCCTGAGGTTTGCTATTTTATCCTTGATCATGTTGTAAATCCAAGTCTGCATGTATTTTGCTATCTGTTTAAGTGCTGCCGTTCTGTTTATTTTTATTTTGTGAATTTGCCAAAATTAATGGCTTTTTGCTTTCATTTCAAACCTTGTCTATTGTTTGTTATACTGTGGTGATTAGGCATCAAACATTAAAAACAAATACAATGTGTCATTTACAAAGGACACAAACTCCTTGGGGGGGGGGGGGACATTTGGTGTGCCAACATGGTAAACAATAAAAAAAATAAAAATGTTGACATAACTTGACCAAAACAAAAAGTATACCAAGTACCAAAAAAAAAATGATGACATAACTTGAAACACAAAAATATAAAAAATTAGAGAAGATCAACATTAACTAAAAATATTATAAATATATTATAAATATATACATGTGGAGGACCAAAAAAAAGATGCAACATCTGGGCTAGCAAACATTTTAAAAATATTACATCACAAGCAACAAATGTCACATTTCAGTATGGGACAACTCAGTTGAAATAGCATCAGCAAGAGAACTGGTTTATTCTAGCAAGAGAACGAAGAATAAAACGAGGCAATAAACGACACACTAGATCTTTAAAATTACGAATGTGCCATGTCCCAAACAAACGCGAGTTTTACCTGAACGAGCGCTCCCGTCCCCTCATTTTGTCTGAGCATGCGCGGGTTTTTTGTACGATGCTTTTGTGTACTAACCAGCGAACATGTCTGACGGACAGGTTTCCATCGAAATTGTTCGAAGTGTCCGCCATAATGTCGCAGTCACGAAAAAAATCGCTGATCGCCGTCATTAGTAGTAACACTTATAAATATTGCATTTTTTTCAAAACTGTCGCTCTATTTTTGTTTATAGCGCAAAAAATAAAAACCGCAGAGGTGATCAAATACCACCAAAAGAATGGTGGGGAAAAAAGACGCCAATTTTGTTTGGGAGCCACATCGCACGACCGTGCAATTGTCTGTTAAAGCGACGCAGTGCCGAATCGCAAAACCTGGCCTGGGCATTTAGCTGCCTAAAGGTTCGGGGCTTAAGTGGTTAAAGTCATCATTTCAATACTTAGGTCGGCCCCTCCCCATCCCTGTTTTTTCCTTAAGAGTCACAATAACCACCTTAGGCAAATGTTATTTAAATGTTCTATAGAATCCAGGTGTAAAGCCGTCTGGCCCTGGGCTTTTGCCCGGTACCAGCGAGTCAATTGCCTTTTGCAACTCCATTGTTGAGAATTATTTTTCTAATTCCTCTCTTTCAGTCAGGGATATTGATTGAATTGCCGTATCCTGTATATACTGTCTTTCTTCCTGTCGGAAGATTTCGGGGCCCTTCCTGTCTGTTGTTTAGGTATATTATAGAGTTTAGAGTAAAATGAATGGAAAGATTTGGGGATTTCTTTAGGGTCATGTGTCAGGTCTCCTGTTGCGGTTTTGATTTTTATTATAGGGGTCATAGATGTCCTTTGAGTCAGCGCTCTAGCTAGGAGTCAACCTGGTTTATTACTGTGTTAATAAAACAGTGCGCGGCTCTTATCTCTAAGGCGTAACGTTTGTTCATTTAATATCCGTTTATCTGATAGTTCTATTAAATTCCTTGGGATGGGGTTTTGCTTATGCCTCTTTTCAAGCTTGGGAATTTATTTTAACAGAGAAGATATATTACTTTCTCTTTCTTTTTTCCTTGTCAAAATATGTTATTGAATAGTACAGAAGTAGTGTACAAATTGCATAAAGTAAATACAATATCATACAGTCAGGGGTGAGAAGCTCAATGTTAATTAATTAAGAATGTAATAAAAAATATTAAATAATATTGAAACAAGATCGATTAAAACTTTAGAAGATATTTACAGTTCTTCAAAAGGTGTCAAGCCTAGAGGTATTGTAAGAGTAACCTTCTTATTTGCGTTCTTGAGTAATTCAGATTATCATATTAAAAAAAAAAAAAAGTGTCAAATCATAAAGCAAAATTCTAATTATTACCAGAAAATAAAAAATAAGTAAAAATATAAAGAAAAGGTAAAGAAAATGGAAGGAGAGAAGAATGGAAGGGGTCCACGAGGTCAGGTCGAGAGCCTCCACCACAACTAGAGAGAGATGTATTTGTTCCTATTGTTCTAATCACCATGGCAAGAGTACCGTATTATCAAAAGATGATGGCATAGCATATGCGATCCAGGGTTTCCACATTTTCTCAAACTGAGGGATCATGTCCGTATCTATAGCTAGCATCTTGGCATGGGTCATAGTGTTGTTCATTTTAGTCACCGCTTCATTTACCACTAACTTTGAAGATCTCTATGCTTTTGCCAAAGTCTGTTTAGCTGCTGTGAAAAGCTGCAATAGCAATTTAAATTGAGAATGCGAAATACCTTCTGGTTTCAAGTTGAGAAGTGCCCTGGCAGGATCTAAAGGAATATTCTTTCAAATTAGTATTGATGCAATCTTGAATATCCCTATCCAAAATATCTGAGCTTTTGGACATAACCATCAAGTATGGAAATGTGTACCTATGTCAGAACAACCCCTGAAACATTGTATAGAGTAATTCTTTGCATATCTAGCTATCCTAGAAGGTACCAAGTACCATCTCATTAATACTTTATAGTTTGCCTCTACCGCCTGTATGTTGGGTGAAGCTGTTTTTGTGGTATTCCATATCTGATTCCAATCTGAGTTGTCTAGTTCCCGCCCTAGATCCTCCTCCCATTTCCGGACATAAGTTGGTTTATCTATTCCAGATTGGACTAATGCATGAGAATATAAGGTAGATATTATGCCTCTCGCATGGGGGTCTTTCTTACAAAACTGTTCAAAACTAGTCAAATGAGTGAAAGATATTTCGGTATCCAGTAAGGGTGTGTAAAAGATATCTAAATAACTCTGATTGTGGTAGGCCGTATGTTTCTCTCAGGGTTGGGAATGGAATAAATAAGGATGCGTTTACAAATTTATACAAATATAGGACATCCCGCAAAGCCTATTCTTTAAAGGATCTAGGGGAGACCGATGCAGGATAAAAGGCAGGGTTTTTGTAAAATGATAATAAAGGATTATGGAGAGATTGGAATCGGTTTCTAATTTTTAATCTATCCCAAAGGAAAAGAAAATGCTTAATAATGGGGTTTTGTAGCCCTTTACAGTCTTTTGGGGAAGTCCAAAGTAAGTTAGAAATTGGGATCGGGTCACATTCAGTTGATTCTAGTGACACCCATAGTGGGGTTTCATTTTGCGCATTGGTATTTGGTGAGAGTTGCTATGTGTGCCGCCCTGTAATAGTATGCAAAATTAGAACATCCAAGACCTCCATTTAATTTAGGGAGATATAGAGTATGTAACTTTATTCTCGGTTTAGAAGTGCTCCAGATAAATGACGATTCTTTCCTTTGTAATATTCTTAAATAATATGCTGGAATTTGGATAGGTAATACTCTGAATAAATATAGTAGCTTAGGTAGTATCGTCATTTTGACTGCATTGATTCTTCCAAACCATGATAGTGGGAGTTAAGACCATGAATTCATTAGATTCGATACTTGTTTTAGAATTGGAGGATAGTTGAATAAGAATAGTTCTGTCCATGATGCTGTTAGATGTATCCCTAAGTAAAGGATAGATCTATCAGTCCATGTAAAAGGTAAACCTATTTTAGCAGAGCTCAGTTCCGTACTAGTAAGAGATATATTTAACGCTATTCCTTTTTTTAGTATTATTGTATAGTCCAGAAAGTGTCGCAAAGTTATTGAGGATTGGGATGAGATTAGGACCTGATACTTGAGGGGATGAAAGAAATAGGAGGATATCATCTGAAAATAGACATATCTTGTGCTGGTGTCCTCCTATTTCAATTCCAGTAATTTTGGGGTCGGATATAATTGTTTGCGCAATCGGTTCAATTAGGAGAGAAAATAATAATGGAGAGAGTGAGCATCCTTGCCTAGTCCCTCTCTCAATATTAAATGGGTCAGACTTATATCCTGCATATTTGACATATGCTTTTTTTTTTTTTTTTATAAAGCCATTATCCAATTTGTGAAGTTTGGGACAAAACCCGATTTTTGTAAGGTGTATGTCAAATAAGGCCAAGAAATAGAATCAAAGGCTTTTTTGATGTCCAATGAGAGAAGACATGAGGGGATATGACATGTTTTAGCAATATGCGTTAAAAGGACCTCTCTACATACATTGTCCCGTGCCTTGCGAGAGGGCATGAAGCCAATTTGGTCCCGGTGAACGAGAGTACCAATGATTGTATTGAGGTGGCTTGCTAAAATTTTTGCTAATAGTTTGATATCCGTGTTTAACATGGAAATAGGGCAGTAATTTGTACTAAGAGTATCATCTGTATGCGGTTTTGGAATCATGCATATGATAGCCATCAATGATTCTTGCCTAAAGGATTTATTTTCCAGTAAGTCATTAACCACTTCGTTACCGGGCCTATTTTGGCACTTTTCTCCTTTATGTAAAAATCTATTTTTTTTTGCTAGAAAATTAATCAGAACCCCCAAACATTATATATTTTTTTTAGTAGACACCCTAGGGAATAAAATGGCAGTCATTGCAACTTTTTTTCTCACACGGTATTTGCGCAATAATTTTTAAAACGCCTTTTTTTAGAGAAAAAAAACGTTTTCATGAGTTAAAAAATAACAAATCAGTAAAGTTAGCCCAATTTTTTTATATAATGTGAAAGACGATGTTATGCCAAGTAAATAGATACCTAGCATGTCACACTTTAAAATTGCGCACACTCATGGAATGGCGCCAAACTTCGGTACTTAAAAATCTCCATAGGCAACGCTTTAATTTTTTTACAGGTTACTATTTTTGAGTTACAGAGGAGGTCTAGTGCTAGAATTGTTGCACACGCTCTAACGCACGCGATGATACCTCACATGTGGGGTTTGAACGGTGTTTACATATGTGGGCGGGACTTGCATGCACGTGCGCTTCTGCACGCGAGCGACCGGGACAGGGGCGTTTTAATTTTTTTTTTTTATTATTTTATTATTTTTTCTTACTTTTTTTTTTTACTTTTTTTTTTTTACACTTTTTTTACATTTTTTTTTTGATAAGACCCCACATCTCTCCTACAGTCTTACAAGCATGAAATCGGTGAAAAAAAAATCACAATAATAAAGGGCTGAGTATCCGTCTGGGCCTGGTCTCTTATTTGTTTTAAGCTCTTTAATGGCTGCTGCTACTTCTTCTCCTGTAATGTTTTTTTCTAATATCTAATATCTAATATATTCTAAAGGTATTTGATTCAGTATAAAGTGCTTTTAAATGAGAGCTGAATGTCTGCACTATTTTAAGTGGGTTACTAGTGGATGTATTATTTGCCAATTTAAGTTTAATGGGTTTAAATGATTTGTTGATGGACTTCAGTGTTCTAGCCAGAAGTGTTCCGAATTTTTTAGATTTCATGTAGAACGTGTGTTTGGTTTTATGCAGTGATTTTTTGGCTGAATCACTTAGGAACAAGTCATATTCTAAACGTGCTTTTTCTAGACGTGTTTTTGCGGCGGGGTTAAAGCGGAGGTTCCATAAAAAAAAAATTAAAAGTCACTAGCTGCTAACACTGGAGCTGCTGACTTTTAATAAGGACATTTACCTGTCCTAGCCGCCAGCGATGTCGGCCCCCGCCGAGGCCGATCCTCGATCCTGGCAGCTCCAAGCGTATGGCTTCACTGCCCGTTTCCTACTGCGCATGCCCGAGCAGCGCGGTGCTTTGTGAATGGGCCGGCTGCTTTCTGGGACACACACAGGGGGTAATCCACAAAAGGGATACGCCGGCGTATCTACTGATACGCCGTCGTATCCCTGTTTCTATCTATGGAACTGATCCACAGAATCAGTTTACCATAGATAGGCAGAAGATCCGACATGTGTAATTGAATTACACTGTCGGATCTTAAGGATGCAATTCTAGGCCGGCCACTAGGTGGCGAGGCCATTGCGGCCGGCCTAGAATATGCAAATGAACACTTACGGCGATCCACGAACGTTCCGATGGGCCCGTCACTCTAAATCTACATTGTTTACGTTGTTTACGTCGAGTTACGCCGCGTAAAACTAGGGCTGAGCCCTAGTTCTCTTAAGCCATGTTAAGTATGGCCGTCGTTCCCGCGTCGAAATTGAAATTCTACGTCGTTTGCGTAAGACGTTCGTGAATGGCGCTGGACGCCATTTACGTTAACGTCTGAGCAAATGACGTCGGAGCGACGTCCGTTAGCGCAATGCACGTCGGGTAAGTTACCCGACGGAGCATGCGCAGTACGTCCGGCGCGGGAGCGCGCCTAATTTAAATGGGACTCGCCACATTAGATTTGGCACGCCTTGCGCCGGACACATTTAAGTTACACCGCCGCAAATTTCAAGGTAAGTGCTTTGTGGATCGGGCACTTAGGGAGAAATTTTGCGGCGGTGTAACTTAAATCGGAAGATTTAAGTTGCGCCCGATATTTGTGGATTTGGCCCACAGTTCCCAGAATGCAGCGCGCCCCATTCACAAGAAGACACCAAGTGCAGGAGGAGGAAGAGAATCCACCGCGGAGGATGAAGAGGCAGATGTCGCACTTCCGCATAGCAACAGCTATTTAGGGTAAGTAAAAAAAAAAAAAAATTTCCTTTTTTTTTTTTTTTAGATATCTGGTGAAATTTTTTTTTTCAGGTGGAACCTCCACTTTAAATTCATTTTTTAATTTTATAGCAAGATTTTTTACGTTCTTTTTTAAGTATCCCCATTTGCTGTTGGAGTGTACTTCTTAAAACTGGTTTGTGTGCTTCCCAAATTGTGAGTGTGGAAATTTCAGGGCTCGTATTATGGGTTAAATACTCTTTTAGGGCCTGTTCAATTGTGGGGGGGAAGGATCTCTTGCTGCAATGTGTGGGGGGGATCTCTGGCTGCAATGTGTGGGGGGAAGGATCTCTGGCTGCAATGTGTGGGGGGGACTCTGGCTGCAGTGTGGGTGAGGGGACTCTGGCTGCAGTGTGGGTGAGGGGACTCTGGCTACAATTGTGGGGGGACTCTGGCTGCAGTGTAGGTGAGGGGGACTCTGGCTACAATTGTGAGGGGACTATTGCTGCAGTGTGGGTGAGGGGACTCTGGCTGCAGTGTGGGTGAGGGGACTCTGGCTACAATTGTGAGGGGACTATGGCTGCAGTGTGGGTGAGGGGACTCTGGCTACAATTGTGGGGGGACTGGCTGCAGTGTGGGTGAGGGGACTCTGGCTACAATTGTGAGGGGACTATGGCTGCAGTGTGGGTGAGGGGACTCTGGCTACAAGTGTGAGGGGACTATGGCTGCAGTGTGGGTGAGGGGACTCTGGCTACAATTGTGAGGGGACTATGGCTGCAGTGTGGGTGAGGGGACTATGGCTGCAGTGTGGGTGAGGGGACTCTGGCTACAATTGTGAGGGGACTATGGCTGCAGTGTGGGTGAGGGGACTCTGGCTACAATTGTGAGGGGACTATGGCTGCAGTGTGGGTGAGGGGACTCTGGCTACAATTGTGAGGGGACTATGGCTGCAGTGTGGGTGAGGGGACTCTGGCTGCAGTGTGGGTGAGTGGACTCTGGCTACAATTGTGAGGGGACTATGGCTGCAGTGTGGGTGAGGGGACTCTGGCTACAATTGTGGGGGGACTCTGGCTGCAGTGTGGGTGAGGGAACTCTGGCTGCAGTGTGGGTGAGGGGACTCTGGCTACAATTGTGGGGGGATTCTGGCTGGAAAATGGGGACATTTTGCTGTATTGGTAGACATGGGCAGGCTGCATTTTTTGGCACGGATAAAGTTGTTGTTAATATTTATTTTTATAACGTAATTCCACATAAAACATTTAAGTGTAATTTCATGAGATTTATGAGGGCGTGTCTAGGGGCAGGATTAGGGGGCGGGACATGGTAGGGGTTGGGCAGGGCAACTGGTGGCGAGTGGCCTTGAGGCCTGGCTAGTAGCTCAGGACTTGAAATTTTGAGCCCTGGTGTATACAGCATTGTGATCAGACCACGGGATTGGTATAATATTAGATTTAACAATTTCCGGTACCATGCCTATTGTTAAGAAAATGTGATCGATACGACTCGATGATTGGTGTGGATTAGAACAATAGGTGTAATTTCTCTTTGTAGGATTAGATTCTCTCCAAGAATCAACCAATTTATACTTAGATATAAGATTAGAGAGAGTCCTTTTATTTTGATATCTTGGTGGGGTATACAGGGTTTTGTTCAGAAATGGGAGGAGGACCTGATTGGAATCACCACAGACAATGAGAGCTCCCATCTTGTGGGTATCTATGGTTTGAAAAAGATGTGACAAAAAAGGGACAGGGTTGTGATTAGGCGCATAATAAGAGACCACAGTCACAGCCGTGTCCATAACATAACCTGTTAATATTATGCGTCTCTTGTAAACATACAATGTGTGCCTTCTTGGCCTGAAACGATCTGAAGGCTTTTGTACATTTCTGGGGCACATTTAAAGGTAAAACCCCCCATCAGGGGACAGGGTGCTCTCGTCGAACCCCCACATTTTATTGTGGGGATCCAAGGAAAGCAAGGTGAGGCGCATGGGTTTTCTGTGTGCTGGAGAGCCGCCTAAATAATAACAAGTATACATCACAAGGATGTATGGTTGATCGCCCTAACTAAATCTATTATATTCATGAATATATGTAATAAAACCTTCAGAAGAAGGGCGATAAAAAATTTCTAGATACTGTCTCTAGAATACTAGCTTTTAGGAAATACTATTACCATGTATGGGACCATATCCCAAGTGGAATCTAGTCCATGGTGCCTAAGATATCACAATATTGTGCATAAAAATACAGTAAATCGCAATATTTAAATAATGCTAGAACAGTTCACAACCCTATTGGCAAACTAATAATTTCATGTGGGTGTACCTAAAGTAGGTATCCATAGTAGCTAAAGGGATTCTAGAGGGGGAAATTACAAAGTTTAACCACTTGACCACTGGGCACTTAAACCCCCTTCCTAACCAGACCAATTTTCAGCTTTCGGTGCTCTCACAATTTGAATGACAATTACTCAGTCATACAACATTGTACCCATTTGAAATTTTTGTCCTTTTTTTCACACAAATAGAGCTTTCTTTTGGTGGTATTAGATCACCTCTGGGTTTTTTATTTTTTGCGCTATAAAAGAAAAACGACAGAAAATTCTGTAAAAATAAATAAATAAAAACTTGTTTCTGTCATATTCGCAGGTTATTTCTCACACACAGCATATGCATACCACGAATGACACCCCAAAACACATTCTGCTATTCCTCCCGAGTATGGCGATACCCCAAGTGTGCGACTTTTACACGGCGTGGCCACATACAGAGGCCCAACATGCAGGGAGCACCATCAGGCGTTCTGGAGCACCCAGGCCAATTCTGACATTTCTCTCCTACATGGAAAAAATCACCATTTATTTGCTAGAAAATTACATAGAACCCCAAAACATTATATATGCAGAGTATTGGGGTATTGCGGAGTATTTGGGTATTGCAGAGTATTGGGGTATTGCGGAGTATTGGGGGCATTGCAGAGTATTTGGGTATTGCAGAGTATCGCGCAGGGTATTGGGGTATTGCAGAGTATTGGGGTATTGCAGAGTATTGCGCAGGGTATTGCAGAGTATTGGGGTATTGCAGAGTATTGCGCAGGGTATTGCAGAGTATCGGGGTATTGCAGAGTATCGAGGTATTGCAGAGTATGGGGTATGGCAGAGTATGGGGTATAGCAATGTATGGGGTATGGCAGGCAGAGTATGGGGTATGGCAGGCAGAGTATGGGGTATTGCAGGCAGAGTATTGGGGTATTGCAGAGTATCGGGGTATTGCAGAGTATCGAGGTATGGCAGAGTATGGGGTATGGCAGAGTATGGGGGATGGCAGAGTATGGGGTATGGCAGAGTATGGGGTATGGCAGAGTATGGGGTATGGCAGGCAGAGTATGGGGTATGGCAGGCAGAGTATGGGGTATGGCAGGCAGAGTATGGGGTATGGCAGGCAGAGTATGGGGTATTGCAGGCAGAGTATGGGGTATGGCAGGCAGAGTATGGGGTATGGCAGGCAGAGTATGGGGTATGGCAGGCAGAGTATGGGGTATTGCAGGCAGAGTATGGGGTATTGCAGGCAGAGTATTGGGGGTATTGCAGGCAGAGTATTGGGGGTATTGCAGGCAGAGTATGGGTTATTGCAGAGTATTGCGCAGGGAAGGATGGCTGGATCTGTGACTGCAGTTGTCACAGATCCAGCCACAGCACTGCTGACACCCGCTCCCCCCCCCCCTCTCTGTACCGAACCGGCGTCATCAAATGACGCCGGTTTGTTTACAAGTGATCGCTCCGTCATTTGACGGAGCGATCAGCGGCAATTTACCGTCATCCGTGATGCGCCGGGTCTTCTAGACCCGGCGAGCATGGACACTTCCGCGAGCGCGCCCCAGGGGACGCGCAAACGCGGAAGTGCACGAGGACGTCCCAGGGACGTCCTGTCAGAGTAACTCGACCGCGCTGTAGCAGTATTTTTGCTATAGCGCGGTCGGCAAGTGGTTAAACAGTATTCTTAACTATAACATTAACTTGCTGCAGTACTGTCCACATTATGGGAAAAAATGTAACATGTTACATTGTTAAATTATTAAATTGTTCCTTCAAGTCCAAATATAACCATGAAGTAGTAATAATTTAAGATGAAAAATCTAAAAATGAGAAAATTGAGAGTAAAAAAAAACGAATAAAAAAATGATCTACTGAATTCCATATTTGGATCAGTCATCAGGAAGCCAAAAAAAAGTTAGGCTTTTTAGTAAGAATAAAAGGTGGTATTTCAACTATGGTACTTATTTCCCAGAGGGTGCTGCCTAAGCAGAAATTGTGGGGTGAATGTTTCAAGAGTGGTCATTCAGTCCATGGTATCTTCTTGGTCTTGGGGTGAAGATGCGAATCAACCTATTTTGTGGGAATGAGAATTGACATTTCTGTGCTTAGATTGGGAAGAATTTCTGAGGGAGAAAGCTGAGGCTGTTCTTCTGCGTGAGGTAGTGTTTGCATGGGTCTCTTCAGTCAGCTTGAGGTCTAGAAGTGCTTGCTGAAGTTCTTCAGGTGTTCTGCATGAGAATCTGGGTCCTTGATGTGTGAATCACAGGGAGAATGGGAATCCCCATTGGTATTTAATGTTGTGGTGCTGAGGCAGGACTTCCCCTAAGATACCTTTCCTGACATGGACACTGGTCGCGCTGGCTTGGCCCCCCAATCTGCTCGTGAGGCACGCGACAAATATGTTGAGTACTTCATGGATCGGGGGGCCATTGCTATGCCAGAACATATTTCTTTCTAATTCGGCCCCCAAAATAAATAAATATTAATTAATAAATAATTTGACCATCGGAATTTATACAGTTGTTTGTCATTCTTGCTTTGGTTTCCTTTTATCTGTCTCCCTGGTTCTCCAACTAGTGCACTTCTAGTGCCAAATGTAGTTCTCTGTTTTAGTAAATAACCACAATTGCACAGTAGTCACTCATCTACATACTGGTATTGAGCATAGGAAGAAGAAGCCACTCCATTTTTGTATTTTTCAGGGGTTTTTATTCTGTGCTCAACCTCTGCGTTTATTAATTTTTCTGGTAACAAAATACAAAATGTTTTGGTTCTGCACAACTTGTGCGTTTTTTTTTTTTTGGTAATTAAAATATATATATTTTTTTTTTCATGTTGTACAAAAACCATGCGTTTAAAAAAAAAAAAAAGCAATATCTCCAAACAATGGAACTTACAAAGTTCAACCTTATTCGAAACACATGTGATGGGGTGATGTCACTCCGGAACAAGCCAACATTTGAAGATGCACACATTTTGACTGGCCAAATGGGGAATTCTCTCCTGATACCATGCCAAATGTCAACATGTGCTATCTGCCATCATGGGTGATCAATGGATATGTTTTGGGGGTGCAAACCCTTCCTCTCACCTTCTTGAGTAGCGAGGAAGGGGTTGTACCCACAAAGCACAAACAATCGATATCCTGTGATGGCAGATAGCACATGTTGCCACACTGTGTGCATCTTCAAATTTTGGCGTGTGGATTATCCAATACAAATTGGTGTGCAAAACATAACATTGAAACTGGTTTTGGGGGGGGGGGGGTTAATCTTTTATATGGCCCATCATGTCAATGATGTTCTTAAAATTTTGCTCCATGACATTCATCCTATTCCTCATAATGTCCATTTCAGTACTGCATTCCATAATTTGTTGGATGACGATTTGGGCACTAGCACTGGAAAAATGTGTACTACCAGATGCTGTGATACCACCATCTTCATCCCCTAAAAAAAAGCAAAAGGGTTTTTTAGTAATGTGCAGGCCTACCTACATCTCTTTTTCCCTGTGAAGCTGGGGTGACACTGACCTGTTGTGCTGATAATCTCCACCTCCCCATCTTCCACAACTCCTTCTTCCACCTCTCTTTCTTCCTCCTCTATTTCTTCCACCTCTCTTTCTTCCTCCTCTATTTCTTCCACCACTCCTTCTTCCACCACTCCTTCTTCCACATCCTTCTCCTCCACATGCTGAGATTGGTGTTTTTTTTTGGGGGGGGGGGGTCTGGGCCTCCTTGCCTCCTCCGAATGGTGTCCTCTTCTTTCCCCTCATAACAAGAAACAAAAGGTATACTCAGCACACAGATTTTGGAGGGCAGAAAGAGAAAACATCGGTTAGAAGTGGGGTAAAATTGTCTGTTAGGGAGCAATCCTAAAAATATAACCTTTGTTTGTCTGACTTCTCCCAAGCTGGGATCCTGCCGCTTTTTGGCAAAGTGACACACATGGATGCACCCCAAAAACAATATTTGTGGGAGACCCTATTAAAAATGTTATGGGGGACACACAGGTGCTCTTGAGTCCAGATGTGAAAACAGCTGCTTATTATCACTGTGTGAATGAATCCGGTTTGCCGTTCACATTCTAGTAAGGTTGAACAAACACAACACCTTGTCAACATTGTTTATAAACGTTGTTTTGTGCCAAATAGGCATGTCCAGGTGTGCTTTTCCTGGAACACCGAAAAACATCGGATTTGTGAGGAACGATGTTTATTACGAACGGGAAAATACTACACTTTGCAAAATCCAACAAATAAATTTGCCAGGTTCAACAGTACAACCAGTCCAAAGAAGCACATGGAGAAAAACATGTTCACAAATTATAAAGACAATTGCAAAAAACACATTAAAATTACCTACTTTTCTCAATAATTCTCTTGATCCTCCTATACTGCTCTGGCTCACGCAATTTCAAGTCCGACCACCTTTTTCTGAGCTGCTCCTTGGACCTCGTGACCCCAAATATGTCATAAAGTCTCCTCGCTACTTTGTCCATTATTTTGGCCTTCCTCCGATTAGGGGTGTTGTATGGGCCATGATCTCTATCATAACCTTTCCTCCGCAGTATGTCCACCATCTCTTCTAGTGACATATTTGTCGCTTTGTAGCGCCTGGGCCTGGATCGTGACGTTCCCGCCTCCGGCCTTTCCTCGTCGGGAAAGGGTAAACCACGCTCCTGTGACCCCGCCATATTCTCGTTTCACAATGATTTGGGGCGTGTAAAAGAGGAAAGGGTCCATCATGGGTAGGCGAAGAGGGCGGCGCTTCACGCATGCACGGGTATATAAGAAGAATGACGTGATTGCGTTAGTTACGTGGAGTCTGCTCGAGCGGAAGTGAGGAACGGCAGAAACAAAGGTAAATTTGAAAATGGGCCCAGCAGAGGCCTAGAGACTTGAGTCATGGGATGTGGGGTTTATATGTTGATAGCACCCTTGCGCGATTATTTAGCTTGGGACCCCCCATGCTATTTTGCTCTCCATCTGCTCGGAGACAGCTCCAAATATATATATGTGAGATTGCAAAACCTCTTTATTTTATTGTGTATCAGATCAGGCATCGATTGTGATTGTTGGACAGAGGTAATTAGGCAGTGTATCATCTCATCAATGCTGAGGGGCATGATATCTACACATGAAAAGTGCCTTGATGAATGCTATCATTACTTTTGCATGTTTTAATGCCACTTATTTAGTGAAATGTAAACACAGGGGGGCAGATTCAGATAGAGATACGCCGGCGGATCTCCTGATCCGCCGTCGTATCTGTGAGACCCGACGGTCGGATCTGTGAGATCCCACCGTCGCAGCTATGCGACTGATTCATAAGAATCAGTTCCGCATAGATCTCCCTTGGATCCGACTGGTGTAAGTGACTTACACCAGTCGAATCTTAGGCTGTAATCTCCCGCCGGCCGCTAGGTGTCGTCGCGATTTTTTACCCGTCGCATATGCAAATGAGGAAAACCGCCGATTCACGTCCGTACGCCTGCATGTCGCTCGTTTTCTACGTCGTTTGCGTTCGGGTTTTTCCGGCGGATAGCTACCCCTGCTTCTATGAGGGGTAGCTAATGTTAAGTATGGCCGACGTTCCCGCGCCGATTTTTAAATTTTCTACGTCGTTTGCGTACCGCAATAGGGAATACCGATGGCCGCAAACGACGTCCCCGCCGCAAACAATGACGTCGTAGCGACGTCATTTGGAGCATGCGCACTGGGCTTTTTCGCCCCGGCGCATGCGCAGTTAAATCGGCGCGGGAACGCGCCTGATTTAAATTGTACACTCCCCCTAGCCGCGGAATTTGCATTCCGCCGGGGGGAGTTAGGATCCGACGGTGCAGTTTGCGAGGTAAGTGCTTTATGAATCATGCACTTGCCTCGCTAAATTGCACCGGCGGATCGTAAACCAGGTAGATCTAGCGGATCTAAAGATCCGCAGATCTATATGAATCTGGCCCAGGGTCTGCAGGTAAAGTCAGCATTTTCAACAACAATGGCGCATAGCTGGGCATCATTTTAGCAGCAGGAGACACTGTGTTTGAAGCTCAAAAGATTGTGCACATATTCTGACAATGTAAAAGCTGAGCCTAGTGTTTATAATTTTTTTTGGTATTCTAGAAAAACATTTAAACGATGGACCAATTAAACATTCATGAAAATGTGATACGATTTATCGACAAATATCACGAACTCCCCTCCCTTTGGGATTCCAGGAACCCAGCCTACCACAAGGCCAATGTGAGAACGGCAACACTTGAACAATTTGCAATATACATGCAGACTTGGATTCTGGAGTGCACATCCACCATGGTTAGGTAAAAAATCAACAACCTCAGGGGCGCATATAGGAAGAACTACCGTAATAAGCACAAGTTACAGAGGTCAGGAGCAGCAGCACGTCCTGTAAAGGAGTCCAAGCTGTGGTACTACAAGGAGCTCAGCTTTTTGGAGGATCAAATGGATGGCCGGGAATCAATTTCCAGTCTTCCTTCCAGGCTTTCTTCCAGCGGAACTACCACGGTTCCCCCCACCAATGCAGAGTGCAAGCAGGAGCTGGCTGACATAGAGGAGGCAGATCTGCCGAGCTTCAGTGAGGTATAGTAGTTTACAACATATTTCTTGGCTGCAAATTCTTGTTAGTTTATTGAGATGAATTTGTAACCAAAAAGGAAAGCTTGGAAACACAAACAAAAGTCGTGGGCAGAAAGAATTGTGTCAGGGATGACAACTGCAGGGGTCAGAATGAGAGTCAGTTCAATTTTAATTACTAAAAAATAAAACAGTCAAGAGCATGAAAATGTGTGTGATTGATTGTGCAAAATATTAAAACATGTCCCTTTTTACTACACAGGAAGAGACCAGCTAGGCGGTGGCAGCTCCCGAAGATGTCAGCCAGGCGGAAGGGGTGTCAGCCAAGAGGAGGCCGGGCCGAGTGGATGTCAGCAGTTGCCCAGGCTCAGCACCATCCCACAGGTGCCTCCCCTCCAGATGCGCCGACCAAGCCAAAGGAGACGCTTGAGGCAGCTGGAGGAGGAGACCCTGCAGGTGATCAGGGAGGCATCCCAGATCATGAGGGCCCCCCTGAACCCAACGGAGAGCTACAGCGCATCCCTCTCCAACGACCTTTACGAATTTGGGGAGGAACAAAGGGGCCTGGCCAAAGACATGATCAACAAGGTCATGTGGTGGGCGAGAAGGGACCTGCTGACAAGGGACACTGATTTTAGTGACCCGGCCCGGCCTGCTTCTCCTCTTACTCCTGCTGCCACATCATCACCACCTGCAAGGGGCCGTGGACGGGGCCGTGGAAGTTACGCTGCAAGGCAGCCTGAAAGGAAGGCTGTAAGGAAGACCAGAAAGTGATTCCCTGCCTTCCTGCTTATTTGTCCACAAACTGAGGTTGTTGTAGTACCACAGCTTGGGGTCATTTATGTCATCTGCTGCTGCTTCTAATTTCTGTGAGGTTGTTGATTTTGTTCTTGATCATGGTGGACTGTGCCTTTGGTATCCAAATATTCTGCATGTATTTTGTAAATTGATCAAGTGTTGCCGTTCTTTTTCTAATTTATTTTGGCCAGAATAAATGGTAATTAATTTTACGTTAAAACCTTGACTATTGTGTTTTTCTGGTGAATAGCCATCAAACATTTCCGAAATACAATGTGTAACCACTTCCGGACCGCCGCATGTACATATACGTCGGCAGAATGGCACGTACAGGCACATTGGCGTACCTGTACGTCCCTGCCTAGACGTGGGTCGGGGGTCCGATCAGACCCCCCCGGTACTTGCGGCGGTCCCCGTGGTTCTGGAAGCGATCCGGGATGAGGGGCGGCGGTTTGTTTTTGTCCGCCCCCTCGCGAACGCTCCCGAGCCAATCCGCTTCCTCCTCCGCCCTCCTCTGCCTGAACTGTAAACACAGGCAGAGGAGGAAGTGATGTCACCGCTCCTCCCGCCGGTATTTTCGTCCGGCGGAAGAGCGGAGACATCACACAGTGAGTACACAAGCACTACACTGACACCTGTACACATAGGCACACAAATCCCCCCCCCCCCGGTCACCCCCCCAGCCCCCCTGTCACACTGTCACTAAATAGCAGTGATCATTTATTTACTGATCACTGCATTTAGTGTCAGTGTGACAGGCAGTTAGTGTCAGGCAGTTAGTGTTAGGTCCAGGGTAGCCCCCTACCCCCCCCATAAAGGTTTTAACCCATTGATCACCCCCTAGTTAACCCTTTCACCCCCCTTTTGCCAGCGTCACTAAGCGATCGTTTTTCTGATCGCTGTATTAGTGTCGCTCGTGCCGCTAGGTAGCTAGTTATTTTTTGAGGTTCGCCGCTATGTTTTTATAGCATTAGAAAATTTATGGGGGTACCTAACGCTATAAAAACATGGCGGTGAACCTCAAAAAATAACTGGCTACCTAGCGGCACTAGCAACACTAATACAGCGATCAGACAAATGATCGCTTAGTGACACTGGCACTAGGGGGTGAAAGGGTTAACTCTAGGGGCAATCGGGGGTTAAAACCTTTATTAGGTACCCCCATACATTTTCTAATAAAGGTTTTAACCCCTGATTGCCCCTAGAGTTAACCCTTTCACCCCCTATTGCCAGCGTCACTAAGCGATCGTTTTTCTGATCGCTGTATTAGTGTCGCTAGGTAGCTAGTTATTTTTTGAGGTTCGCCCGCCAGGTTTTTATAGCGTTAGGTACCCCCATACATTTTCTAATAAAGGTTTTAACCCCTGATTGCCCCTAGAGTTAACCCTTTCACCCCCTATTGCCAGCGCCACTAAGCGATTGTTTTTCTGATCGCTGTATTAGTGTCGCTAGGTAGCTAGTTATTTTTTGAGGTTCGCCCGCCAGGTTTTTATAGCGTTAGGTACCCCCATACATTTTCTAATAAAGGTTTTAACCCCTGATTGCCCCTAGATTTAACCCTTTCACCCCCTATTGCCAGCGTCACTAAGCGATCATTTTCTGATCACTGTATTAGGCCGCGTACACACGGTCGAACATGTCCACTGAAACTGGTCCGCGGACCAGTTTCTGCGGACATGTCCGACCGTGTGTACGGCCTAGTGGACAGGTTTCCAGCGGACAAAAGTTTCTTAGCAAGCTAAGAAACTTGTCTGCTGGAAACATGTCCGTCGGACATGTCCGATGGTTAGTACACCTAATCGGACATGTCCGCTGGTTATGACGTGTAACCAGCGTCCCGAAATCCCGCGCATGCGTCAAATTGATTCGACGCATGCGTGGAAGCATTGCACTTCCGTGTTTGAGAACGTTGGTGTCTTCTACGTCACCGTGTTCTCTGTCCGCGGGGATTTTAGCCTGATGGTGTGTACACGCATCAGACCAAAAGCTCCCAGGAGACATGTCCGATGAAAACGGTCCGTGGACCGTTTTCATCGGACATGTCTCCTCGTGTGTACGGGGCCTTAGTGTCGCTAGGTAAGCTAGTTATTTTTTGAGGTTCACCCGCCAGGTTTTTATAGCGTTAGGTACCCCCATACATTTTCTAATAAAGGTTTTAACCCCTGATTGCCCCTAGAGTTAACCCTTTCACCCCCTATTGCCAGCATCACTAAGCGATCGTTTTTCTGATCGCTGTATTAGTGTCGCTAGTGCCGCTAGGTAGCTAGTTATTTTTTGAGGTTCGCCCGCCAGGTTTTTATAGCGTTAGGTACCCCCATGCATTTTCTAATAAAGGCTTTAACCCCTGATTGCCCCTAGAGTTAACCCTTTTACCCCCTATTACCAGCGTCACTAAGCGATTGTTTTTCTGATTGCTGTATTAGTGCCGATAGGTAGCTAGTTATTTTTTGAGGTTCGCCCGCTAGGTTTTTATAGCGTTAGGTACCCCCATACATTTTCTAATAAAGGTTTTAACCCCTGATTGCCCCTAGAGTTAACCCTTTCACCCCCTATTGCCAGCATCACTAAGTGATCGTTTTTCTGATCGCTGTATTAGTGTCGCTGGTGCCGCTAGGTAGCTAGTTAGTGCCAGTAACGCTTACACCCACGCGCAAAGCATATTCCCCCCATATGTGGAATTACACCCCAAAATACATTCTGCTGCTTCTCCTGAGTACGGGGATACCACATGTGTGAGACTTTTTGGGAGCCTAGCCGCGTACGGGACCCCAAAAACCAATCACCGCCTTCAGGCTTTCTAAGGGTGTAAATTTTTGATTTCACTCCTCACTACCTATCACAGTTTCGAAGGCCATAAAATGCCAAACTAGCACAAAAAAAAAACAAATGACCCCATTTTGGAAAGTAGACACCCCAAGCTATTTGCTGAGAGGGATGTCGAGTCCATGGAATATTTTATATTTTGACACAAGTTGCGGGAATATGACAAACTGATTTTTTTTGCACAAAGTTGTCACTTCTCCTGAGTACGGGGATACCACATGTGTGGGACGTTTTGGGAGCCTAGCCGCGTACGGGACCCCAAAAACCAATCACCGCCTTCAAGATTTGTGTGAGTGAAATCAAAAATGTATGTCCTTAGAAATCTTGAAGGTGGTGATTGGTTTTCGGGGTCCCGTACGCGGATAAGCTCCCAAAAAGTCCCACACATGTGGTATCCTCATACTCAGGAGAAGCAGCAGAATGTATTTTGGGGTGCAATTCCACATATAACCATGGCATGTGTGAGAAATATATCATTTAGTGACAACGTTTTGTCAATTATTTTTTTTTGGTCATTATTCAATCACTTGGGGCAAAAAAATGTAATATTCCATGGACTCAACATGCCTCTCAGCAAATAGTTTGGGGTGTCTTCTTTCCAAAATGGGGTCATTTGGGGGGGTTGTGTGCCATCTTGGCATTTTACGGCCTTCAAAACTGTGATAGGTAGTGAGGAGTGAAATCAAAAATGTATGCCCTTAGAAATCTTGAAGGCGGTGCTTAGTTTTCGGGGCCCTGTACACGGCTAGAGTCCCAAAAAGTCCCACACATGTGGTATCCCTGTACTCAGGAGAAGCAGCAGAATGTATTTTGGGGTGCAATTCCACATATAACCATGGCATGTGTGAGAAATATATCATTTAGTGACAACTTTGTGCAAAACCAAATCAGTTTGTCATATTCCCGCAACTTGTGTCAAAATATAAAACATTCCATGGACTCGACATGCCTCTCAGCAAATAGCTTGGGGTGTCTACTTTCCAAAATGGGGTCATATGGCCTTCGAAACTGTGATAGGTAGTGAGGAGTGAAATCAAAAATTTGCGCCCTTAGAAATGCTGAAGGCGGTGCTTGGTTTTCGGGGTCCCGTACGTGGCTAGGCTCCCAAAAAGTCCCAAACATGTGGTATCCCTGTACTCAGAAGAAGCAGCAGAATGTATTTTGGGGTGAAATTCCACATATAACCATGGCATGTGTGAGCAATATATCATTTAGTGACAACTTTTTGTAAGAAAATGTTTTGGTCATAATTCAATCAAAAAAAAATATTCAATGGACTCAACATGCCTCTCAGCAGATTCCTTGGGGTGTCTACTTTTCAAAATGGGGTCATTTGGGGGGGGGTTGTACTGCCCTGCCATTTTAGCACCTCAAGAAATGAGATAGGCAGTCATAAAATAAAAGCTGTGTAAATTCCAGAAAATGTTTGTAGGCGATTTTTTTTAATAAAGACATGTGGCTGAATACATTTTGGTCTAAATGTTTGACTAAAATTTAGTTTATTCGATATTTTTTACTTTTTGTTATAAGAAAAATCATTTTTTTTCAAAATTGACGGTCTTTTTCCGTTTATATCGCAAAAAAAAAAATCGCAGAGGCAATCAAATACCATTAAAAGAAAGCTCTATTTGTGGGAAGAAAAGGACGCAAGTTTTGTTTCGGTACAACATTGCATGACCGCGCAATTACCAATTAAAGCAGCGCAGTGCCAAATTGTAAAAACACCTTGGGTCTTTTAGCAGCAT
>NC_053491.1:252692476-252774976 GCF_905171775.1 Rana temporaria
TATATATATATATATATATATATATATATATATATATATATATATATATATATATATATATATATATATATATAAAATATGTATTATTTTTTTCATAGGTTACATGTTTAGAGTTACAGAGGCGATCTAGTGCTAGAATTATTGCTCTCGCTCTAACGACACGTGTGTGTATCTGGCTCTGATACTAGCCAGGTCCTTCCCAGGGACTGACTAGTATCTCTCCCCAGCCTGTCCCCACACACCCTCTCATCTGTGGATGGGGGAACCACTCCTGCAGTGTAATCGTGTTCTGCCAGTGAATACAATGATTAGTGTTGCTAACTATAGCTGGCAGCACTGATTTTTTTGGGGGGAAAAACCTGGCAGGCTGGTTGTACTGAAGTAGATTAATAGATTGACTTGTCGTGGACGTTCAGTTACTACAACTTTCATCAAACACCCCTAGACATCAGAGAAACTCGAGGTAACATGCCGCCGAAAACAAACCAGCAGATCCTTCGGAGGTAGTGCTACATTACCAGCTCTAGAAAGGGCACACTTTTGTTCAACTAAAGGAAATCTTCGCAGTCCTCATATTTGTTCTGCCCATTATTGGTACTCATTTAATTTTGTGATAACTACTGTGATGTATAGAGGAACATAGGGGATCACAGCTACTCTAAATATAGCACTTGTAAAAAAAAGTGTCCCTGAAAATATTTTTTAAATGTTGGCAACTATGCACTTAGGCCCTGATCAAGGGCCAGCGGGTCTGTAGGGGGCCCCATGAGAGGCTCCTGTGATATTAAAGCGGTAGCAAACTTTGCTAAAATTACTACTTTAGAGGCCCTGAAGTAGCTTATGCCACAATGTACAAGAATGCACAGCATATTAGCACATTGCGGTACACTTATAGTCTGAGCCCTCCAGCGCTGTGATTAATCCGGCGGGCCCGGGCGCTTCCATCTCCACCGGTCTTCTGTGTTCTGTGCCTTCGGTCACTTAACTTGACCGGGCTGTGTTGATGTCATTCCCATGCATGCTTATGTGCATCCTCTCTCGTCCCCCCCCCCCCCTTTCTCTCTCATCCTTCCTCCCTTACCCCTCTCTTGCTCTCTCTCATTTAATTTGTTATAACAAAAAATTGTTTACATATTTTTTTTATAAAAGGCCCTATCAAAATCCTCAGCACCAGGCCCATGATCTTGATCTGGCCCTGTTATTTTTAAACAGTGACAGCGGGAGTCGGGAGACTGTTGTCGGCTCACTGTCACTACAGAGGGGGAGAAGCTGCAGCTCCTGGAAGATCCATGTTGTACCATAAATACTGATGGTAACATGTTCCAAAAGGTGAACTTATCCTTTAAAAGGAAACTCAATTTCTTTTCTATGTCTCTTCATGTAGGTCTATCGTCTATCACAAAGCCTGCTGCCACCACCGACATAAAAAAAAGTCCACTCCAGCCTGGTATGGTTCAGAGGGAAGGGGGCTCGCTGATTCCCTAATTTTCCATATCTGCATATTCAGATAGGGGCTTTGTATGGTTTTTGGGGGTGGGGGACCCCTCGCTATTTAATTTCCCCCCTGCAATTCCACTCAGCTGTCCGCAGGAAATCCCCTGCTCCTTAACAACGGGCTGTTCCGTTTTTTTATGGAGGGGGGAAAAAAAAGAAGAAATAATGCATGTAAAAACGCAACACTTGAGTTTTTGGTGCAAGTCCATTGAAGTTTATAACCCACAATGCAATCTGCTGCAGGGGAAACCCTGTACAAAAACGCACTGTCTGATGCAAATGTGTACCATAAAAAAACATGTTAAATAGCCTGTAGTGCATTACTGCAAAATGCCCTAAACGCAATGTGCGAACCTAGCTTAAGGTTTAAGCATTATTAAAAGCATATATAGAAGCAACTATATTGTATAGTGCTGAAAATCAGGAGCACAGTCGAAGTATGTAATAAACAAATATGCCTGTCCTCATGTACACACAAAGTGACACTTTGCTCAGAAATAAGGATTCTAAATGCTGGTGAGACTTTATTAAAGAGGTTGTAAAGGTTTGTTTTTTATTTTCTAAATAGGTTACTTTAAGCTAGTGCATTTTTGGTTCAATTACCTTTTCCTTCCATTTCCCTTCTAAATGTTTTTTTCTTTGTTTTCTTTGTCTGAATTTCTCATTTCCTGTTCCTCCTAAGTAAGCTGCCCAGTAAGCTGTTCTAAATGACTTCCCACCACTCGGATGATGGTGGGAAGCTTACTGAGGATAAACAGGAAGTGTAATAGCGGTACTCTGGCCCAATTCCAGAGAATAACCCCATGTCTGCCGGTTGACCCAAATCAATATGGTGAAATGTGCAGACAAAAAGATCTACATCTCTCACCTTTTTCAGCGTCTCAGCCCAACAGGAAGGCCAAACCCATTTATTGGTCTTTTATAAACAATATGACATCACAAAACATATGCATTTAATTGGTTAGCTTACACATTTCACACCCACTCACCCTCCCATTCACCCACCCCTTTACACACCCTCCTGTGTGCACATGTAAGTCTTTTGTTCAATGCCCATACACAGGGGTCCTCGGTCAGTTCTGCAAGGGCTTCTTCATAGTACAAACAGTCCACATGTAAAGTCTTTCACATTCGCCATGTTTGTTCTCCGTGTGAATACAAGGAGACAGAAGGAGGAGGGGAGAGGGGCGGTTTCCTCTTGCAAGACCATATTTGGTCTTTGGAATGAGGAATTTTAGGAGTGCAGTAGAAAGGAGGGGGGATGGAGCTGCTCTTGGTTTCAATAGCTTTCTCTGTATGTCTGGTTCAAGTCAAAATATACTTTAAAAACATATCTGACAAAACTTCATGTAAGGATAATAAACACTATTGTGATACATATTTTTCACACATGCATATATAAAAAAATTAAAATAATATAATATAAGAGAAAACATTTTAGTGGTTCTAATAAAAGAATTGGCCTAACTCTAAAATAGGAATTTTAGAATAATCTATCACAGAAGTGAGAAATTCAAACAAAGAAAAACATTAGAAGGGAAATCAAAGGAAAAGGTAAGTGAACCAACAATGCACTAGCTTAAAGGAACCTATTTTGAAAATAAATGACGAACCTTTACAACCCCTTTAAGCTTTTCACTTAATTTTCAATGTAGGCTGTGTTTAATGTAGGCTGTGTTTAATAGGTACCCTTAGAGGTGAGTAAGGATCATGGCCACTGACTCTAGTTCTGCAGCCTTGGGCTGAGGCATTGTATGTTCTGGCTGAAGAGATCCTTAGAATTGTGTTAAATAATGTGATACTGACATCCAGTTGGCTTTTGTCCTTTACCATATTCTCCTCAATACAAAGGTACCATATTCTCCTCAATACAAATGAACCTAAGACTGAATTGTTAGCTATTGTACTTTTTCTTAAAGGTTAAAGCTGTAGTAAACTCTGAGCTTAAACATGTCCCTACGGGTAAGCCTATGAGAAGTCCTACCTGTAGACACCGAAAATATCTCCTCTTCGGCTGCTTTCACACTAAGGTGCTTTGCAGGCTCTATAGCACTAAAAATGGCGCCTGCAAAGTGCCTTGAAAGAGCCTCTTCTTTCACTCCAATGTGAAAGCCCGAGGCGTTTCACACTGGAGCGGTGCGCTGGCAGGACGCTAAAAAAATTCCTGCTAGCCGCATCTTTGAGGCGCTGTAGGAGCAGTGTATACACCGCTCCTACAGCATTCCTGACCATTGAAATCAGTGGGGAGCGCCGCCAAACCACGTGTAAAGCGCCTATGCAGCATCGATTTGCGGGCGGTTTTAATTATTTTCCGGACGCTAGCGGGGTTTAACCCCGCTAGTGGCCGAATAGCTCCACAAAATTGACAGTAAACCGCCAACAAACCCCCCCTCCCCCGCCTCAGTGTGAAAGCAGCCTTAAACTTCTACTGTTTAGTAGATCTTTACAGATGATGATGTCGCTGGCACATGCACAGTACGCTCTACATTCAGGTCACATGGAGTGTGCGATGGCCGGGAGAGCTGTGCCATTAGTAACTCCGTGTGCGTGAATGGGAGTGATGCAATTGTTGCGCAGTCATTCAAACGGCCAGGGAGTGCGAAACCGGAAGGAAGACTTTGCGAAGATAGCTTTCCGCTGGTGTGTTCGTTTCGAAACCGCAACTTGCAATTGCATATAAGCATATTATGGTACAAACCTGAGGGCGGCCATGAAAAAAATAAAAATAAATAAAAATTCTACCGCTTTAGGAAGTGTGGGAGATGCAATGACTGATCTGTCAAACATGCTAAAAGGTCCTACAGCAATGATTTAATGCTTCTGAATATGCTAGTTCCTTGCCAGTCATGCCGGTTAGGGGTAAGCATACCTGTCTGAATTTGAGTCGGAGGGTTTGGTGAATAAAGTGTTTAATTCATCAGAGCCTAGCAGAGAACCCTATTGCTGTCTGAGGGGTGTAGGGGGTGAATCATGTTGGTACATTTTTGGGCTAGTAGGCAAGCTATAGCCAAAAATTTTTAAATATTGTATAATGGGGAGTATACTTTTTTCACAGGGCTTTGAGAGCAACTTAGAAGAAGCTCAAATACTTAAGCCAAAACCACATACCATTTTATGGGCACCCCCATAGCATGACAATCTTATGTACAGCAACAGTTTTTCCCATCATTTCACATCAATTCTTTTAAAGCCTTTTCACATAGTTCTATTAGTAACTTTTTCTTCCAACAGAAATTGTAGTGCAATGCATGCATGCATGCATACATACATACATACATACATACATACATATCTGCATTATATGGTGCAGGAATATCTAGGGGCAATAGCAGACCTTTCCAACAGAGCATCCACTGAGTCTTGAGGATGGACCACTGGCCAGAACTTGCTCAATATGCAATCGAGCTACTGGCCTTTCCTGCATCCAGCTTGCTTTTTGAACGCACATTCAGTGCTGCTGGAGGGTATGTAACGGATCAAAGAGTGCGCCTGTCCAGACTCCGTTGATGGGCTCACATTTTATAAAAATGTATCTGTCCTGGATCAGCAGCTATCGCGCACCTGATCCTGATATAACTGATTGTATTTGCTGTGGATCTGTGATCACTTGAAAGACTGCCTATTGTATTCCTCCTCAATCATGCTAGCTTCCAACA
This sequence comes from Rana temporaria, assembly GCF_905171775.1. Lineage (NCBI taxonomy): Eukaryota > Metazoa > Chordata > Amphibia > Anura > Ranidae > Rana > Rana temporaria. The sequence goes on from NC_053491.1 coordinate 252,697,627, forward strand.
ATATTTTTGGTTTAGGGCACCACCACCCAAGGCCCAATGTTTCTGCCCCTGCAGAGTATATACTGCAGTCCATATAGTGTATGTGTGTGCGTACATACATACGTACGTACATACATACATACATACATACTCCGAGTATATAGTGCAGTTAGTGTAGTATATACCCACCATGTTTGGAGGTCATATGGCACTGCACATGACCCCAAAAACACCATACAGACGGTGATGTTTGGAGGTGGAAACCTCATGGTGTGGCGCTGTTTTTCATCATGCGATACTGGAAAACTTCATATTCGAGGAAGGATGAATAGAAAAATGTACCAAGACATTCTTTTTAAAAATCTGCTGCAATCTACCAGGACGATGAAATGAGGGTGGACATTTCAGCATGACAATGATCCCAAAGCTAAGGAAAGTCTCAATTGGTTTCAAAGAAAGAGAAAATTAAGCTGCTAAAATGGCCCAGCCAATCACATGACTTGAATCCAATAGAAAATCTATGGAAAGAACGAAAGATCAGAGTTTATAGAAAAGGCCCATGGAACCTTCAAGATTTGAAGACTGTAGAAGAATGGGCCAAAATCACACCTGAGCAATGCATGCGACTAGTTTCTCCATACAAGAGGTGTCTTGAATCTGTCATTACCAACAAAGAATTTTGTACAAAGTATTAAATACATTTTTCAGTTAGTTTCCTGTTCCCCATTTTATTACACTTAACTTAACTTAACTTAATTTCTTAACTTATTTGTTTTGGTTTCTTTGTATGTATGGATTACATGGGTTGTTACCGACATGTGGTGACCATTTCTAGAAAAAATGGTAATGTGTTCAATACTAATTTTACCTGCTGTGTATATAGGCCTAAATAGATCTAGAGCTGTACCCCACAGTGCCTACCACCTAAGATTACAGTAGATGCTTAATTTCACTGTAAACCACATAAATGACTTGGGTAGTTTAATGGCTTAAGGATCAGCGCACGCCTATTTACGTAGACCGAATGGCACGGACGGGCATAAGGGCGTATAGGTACGTACCCTTTAAGATGCCGCCGTGTGGTCGCGCACTCGCGACCCTGCCACGATCTCTGTGAGCCGAACCGTGGGTCCCGCGGACTCTATCACCGTGGGAAAACCTGCGATCGTCTCACCGAGAGAGCGGGAAGATGATAATGTAAACAAGCATCTCCATGCTCTGCCTAGTGACAATGATGTGTCGCACACAGCCCATCCCCCCCCCCCCCTACAGTAAGAAGCACTCCCTAGGAAACGCTTAACCCCAACAACGCCCCAATTTTCACAGTAACAGTGCATTTTTATAGCACTGTTCGCTGAAAAAATTGCAGTGGTCCCAAAAATGTGTCAAGTGTTCGATGTGTCTGCCATAATGTTGCAGTCACGATAAAACATTGTTGATCGCCGCCATTACTAGTAAAAAAAAATATGAATGCCATAAAACTACCCCCTATTTTGTAGACGCTATAACTTTTGCGCAAACCAATCAACCGCTTGTTTTTTATTTTTTTTTATTTTTATATATAGATATCATTTTCATAATGCAAAAACAGAACTATCCATGTGCATGTCTGGATCTGTGTTTATTTTATTATTTTCCTGCAGTATTTGGCTTCAATTGAATTGTTTTGTTTTAAGCCTGTGAAAAATGCATCCCATTTTAGTTATGGAACTTCCACTCTGATCCACTAGATGGTAGTGTTCTATAGCCTTTGTTTTAGTTGGCTTTTAATACAGGCGTGTTTTTTTTTTGAGGGAAGACTCTTAAGTAACATGCATCAGGATAGGAAATGTACACCTTTTTTATTTTTTTAATTTTAGTATAAACCATAATTTTTTTTTTTTATAAATGTTTAAATGCATTGAAGGGTTAAATCCGTTTTTAGACCGTTGCTGCTGCTTTTAAAGGGTAATGTAATGCAATATAGATTTTTTCCTCCTTTTTAAAAATGTAAGTGTTTTTACTGCAATTTGTGACCCATCCTGGAGGACCTATACCAACCTCAGAACAGTATTCCTCTATGACTTCTGTCATAAAACACATTACTTAGACCCATATAGTACTTGCATTAGCAAAATAAATATGTATACCCAATATAGAAGTAACTCGAAAAAACTTGGGCTTGAGGTGCAGCGCACTGTGCACAATCTTCTGTATGAATGAAGGATGGGCAGATGATTGAAAGGTTGCAAAAGGAAAACTAATGCAGCCACTACATTTAAGGACTAGTAAACAACCATATACATTAATTTTGTTTTTTGATTTGTACATTTTTTTTTTTTTTTTTTATATGTGCTCAAGTTTCATGGTGTAGTGAGAAGGAAGTTAACACGAGAAGATGCACCAACAAGCTACAACCTATTTGATTAAAGCGGAGGTTCACCCTAAAAGAATTGTATACCATCCCGTCCAGCATACTAGCGTCAGCTACAGTATGCCTTTTTTTTTTTGTTTGTGCTGTATTTACCGTTTAATCCTTCAGTTTCTTTTCTGACTCCCGCGGGGAGTAGGCGTTCCTATGAAGAGGGGAACATGATTGACGTCCGGCTATGGCGCGTCACGTGTTCCGAAAATAGCCGAAATAGGACTCGGCTGTATATAGCGCCTGCGCAGTCAGCTCCTAGTCCGTGCGCAGGCGCCGTGAAGAGCCGAGACCTAGTCCGGCTATTTTTGGAACGCGTGACGCACCATAGCCGGACGTCAATCATGTTCCCCTCTTCATAGGAACGCCTACTCCCCGCGGGAGTCTGAAAAGAAACTGGAGGATTTAACGGTAAATACAGCGCAAAAAAAAAAGGCATACTGTAGCCGACGCTAGTATGCTGGATGGGATGGTACATAGATTTTTAGGGTGAACCTCCTCTTTAAGTTACTTTTAACCACTTGAACTCCGGAAGATTTAAGTAGAAAAATACGTATCGGCCTAAACGGAGGAAAACATTTTTTTTTTTTTTATATATTTTTTTTTTTTTTTTTTGGGGATATTTCTTAATTGCATTTTTTTTTTCAAAATTGTTGCTCTATTTTTGTTTATAGCGCAAAAAAAAAAGAAAAACGAAAGCTCTATTTGTGGGAAATAAAGGACGCCAATTTTGTTTGGGAGCCACATCGCACGACCGCGCAATTGTCAGTTAAAGCGACGCAGTGTGGAATCGCAAAAAGGGGCAAGGTCCCTTTTTTTTTTTTTTTTTTTTTAACCTGCATAATGGTCCGGGTCTTAAGTGGTTAACTAGTAATAGCGGTGATCTGCTATAAAAATGCACTGATTACTGTGTAAATGACACCAGCAGGGAAGGGGTTAACCACTAGGGGGCGAGGAAGGGATTAAATGTGACCTAGAATGTAAGTCTAACTGGCGGGGGCTGGGCTACAAGTGACACGACAGTGATCACTGCTCCAGATGACGGAGCAGTAGATCTGTCCTGTCACTAGGCAGAACAGGGAAATGCCTGGTTTACATAGGTATCTCCTTGTTCTGCCTCTCCTTGACCCAATCGCTGGCCACCAGCTTCTTAAAGGGACATACAGGTACGCCCATTTACCCACCGCTGCCATTCTGCTGATGTATATCGGCGTGCAGCGGTCGGCAAGTGGTTAAACTAGTAATGTGACACTGACACTTTTAGGGAACCAGTGACATAAATACAGTGAGCAGTGCTAAAAAAAAAAATACTGTCACTGTACTAACACTGGCTGGGAAGGGGTTAAACAGCTAGGGTGATTCAAGGGTTAAATGTGTGCTTATCAATGTGTTTTGGTGTACTATGTGTACTGCTTTTACTAAGGGTAATAATGGCTTTTATTCCCTGCTTTACAGGGGAAAGAAATCATAACTTCCCCACTGACAGAACAGAGCTCTGCCTTGTTTTCATAGGCAGGGCTCTATCCCGTGTGTCTTCCCGATGATTGGTGGGTTGCCAGGAGTCATCCATTGGCCAGCACCTGCTGATCAGCATCTGCTGTGTATAATGACGGTGCAGGTGGAGCACACCCTTTACCCGGAAGTGGCAGATCACGTACCTAGTATGTGATCTGGCACGGCAGAGCTGCCTTGCGCTGGGCATGTAAGTGATACGGTCAGCAAGCGGTTAAGGGGCATTTATCAGAATAGACTATATATATATATATATATATATATATATATATATATATATATATATATATATATATATATATATATATATATATATATATATACAGTGTGTATAACATCCATGCTCTGGGTTTATTATCTTTTATCTTTGCTTTACTACTTGGTGTGTCACTGACCAGCTTGGAGCCATTAAAGTGATGTGTGTAAATTGGTGTCATTGGCTCAATAAGGAGTGTAGAAGACCCAGGACAACCCTAAACATTGCAGTTTCAAAAGCATTGCACAATACTACACTAAAACAAATTCTGATTGTTTGCAGGCAACATATGCGTTTTTTTTGGATTTTTCTAAAACTTTATGCTCTGTACTTTGAGCTAATGTATATATTGCACTTTATGTAGATACAAGATGTATTGTCTCAGAAGCTACTTGTGGTCTTTTGTGAAAAGGTTTCCAAATGGAAGTCAATAGCAGTGGTATGACCTGTTTGCATACAAACAGACCGATAATTGAACAAATACAGGATTGCATTTTCAACTACAAGAATGGCATATAATTTGGGACCATGTCACAGAAACATGTGATGTATGGATCTCATATCCCAGCATGTTCCCTCACTAGGGAGTAGAAGTGCTCAGGCACTGCAATCAGTCTCTGTGCTAATTAAAAGGCCCTCACAATGGTGCTCCAGGTCTTCACCTCTAGTGATCTTTGGTAGCCAGATGCAGTCATTAAAGTGGATTCTATTGATACTATAAGAAGTTTAATACTGACTCCTAAGTACATACAGTACATGGTATAGGCAAGCTTGTACTTTGGCAGTGCCAGGTGTATAGGCGATTTGTAAAACGCTAAATGTTTTCCAGTATAAAAAATGTCAAACGAAGGAATCAACTGTCTGACACTGTATCCTAAAACTAAGTCCATTATATGTAGAGATTGTATGATCTTTTTATTTTAAGTAGACAGAAAAGGGGAAAGTATCATACGCAACCTAAAGCTGCCCTTAAGCTGCATTATATGCTGCTTCTGGTATAGCCCTTTTCTTAACATGGTACTTTTTTTTTTTTTTTTGCTTTGCTTTGCATGTGGCAGTTTGATAGTTTTGCAGTAATGGCATATTTGTCCTTGTCTGGTAGCAAATTCCTCCATTATAGAGCCTTTTCTTCAGGAAGATTAGTTGTGCTCGTCAGTCATGAAATGGTCTTCTAGGTCTTGATTAGCCTCTTTATAGCCCAGCATACCTTTTGTGAAGAAAAAGTACAAAAATATTTCCTTCGCTGAGCACAGGAATTCAGATACAGGGATGTCCAAAATCAACCCATTTACGTGCTAGACAACAGTCGCAGACGAGCTTCAAAAGTGTGGGGGGGGGGGGCGGTTCTGCCTGCAAGTCGCAACCATCCAAAGGGTATGCTTGGACTGCAACTTAAATATTCCACTAAAAATATTTGTATTTGCCATAAAAATCTCATTCTTTTGTTTTTTATTAGAGTATAGTTTTAACAATATCCGATCATATATGGCAGTAAACAGATGGCGAACATGGCTTGGAGGCTCAAACAGGGCCAGATTAAGAACATCATGGGCCTGGTGCTGAGGATTTTGGTGGGGCCTTTTAGGCTGCATTCACACCTCCGCGACAAGTAACGCCGCGTACGCGGCGTATTTTGCAGCGAATAGTGTAACTTTTTTTTTACAAATCCTTCCTATTGCTTTGTATGGCCGAACGCCAATGCCGCCTGAAAAAAAGGGTCCGGGACTTTTTTTCATGCCGCAGGTGTACGGCGTCTATGAGATGTGAACCATCTCATAGACAGCAATGGGAATTCTCCCCTCCAGCGGCACGAGCGGCCGGCGTCGCGGAGGTGTGAATGGGGTGTAATAAATAATAAATAAATGCGTGGGAATGACATGAATGCAGCCCAGCCAAGGCAAGTGACCAAAGGCACAGAACCCAGAAGGAAGACCGGGTGAAGATGGAAGCGCCCGGGCCCCGCCTGATTCATCGCAGCACTGGAGGGCTCAGTCTGAAAATTGAAGTGTACACTAATGTGCTAATATGCTGTGCATACTTGTACGTTGTGGCATAACCTACCCCAGGGCCTCTAAAAAGTAGTAATGTCAGGAAAGTTTACTACCGCTTTATTATCACAGGATCCCAGGAGCCTCTCATGGGGCCCCCTACTGACCCGGTGGACGGTGGCCCTTGGGCAGTGCCTAAGTGCACAGTTGCCAACATTTAAAAATTATTTTCAGGGCCACTTTTTTATATAAGTGCTATATTTAGAGTAGCTGAGATCCCCTATACATCATAGTAGTAATCACAAAATTAAATGAGTACTAATAATGGGGCAGAACAAATATGAGAACTGATATTTCCTTTAGTTGAACTAACAAAAGTGTGTCCATTCTAGAGCTGGTAACATTGAGGATATTCAGTATAATTTTAAAGAACTGTTTTTGTGGGTAAGAGGCATAGGGGAGGAGTATGGACGGTATATAAGTGGGAAGTATGTGCAGGTGAGGGAGAGGAATGTGGAGGGTCTAACAGTGGGCACTATGTACAGGAGAGGAGTACAAAGGGTACGGAAAAAAGCACTATGTACAGGAGAGGAGTGTGAAGGGTATGACAATGGGCAGTATGTACAGGAGAGGAATGTAGACGGTATGATAGTGGGCTCTATGTATAGGAGAGGAGTGTGGAGGGTATGACAGTGAACACTATGTATAGGAGAGGAGTGTGGAGGGTATGACAGTGGGCACTATGTATAGGAGAGGAGTGTGGAGGGTATGACAGTGGGCACTAAGTACAGGAGAGAAGTGTATGACAGCAGGCACTATGTACAGGAGAGGAGTGTGAAGGGTATGACAGTGGGCGCTATGTATAGGAGAGGAGTGTGGAGGGTATGACAGTGGGCACTATGTACAGGAGAGGAGTGTGTAGGGTATGACAGTGGGTACTATGTATAGGAGAGAAGTGTGGAGAGTATGACAGTGGGCACTATGTACAGGAGAGGCGTGTGGAGAGTATGACAGTGAGCACTATGTACAGGAGTGGAAGGATATTTAGGCACTGAGTAGTGGTTAAGCGGGTCATACATGGATTGAAATTACGCCAATTATGCAGAGACCAGCCATAGTCAATCTATGTATAGGCTAGCTGGTTTTACACAAGTCAATCTATTAATCAACTTGAGTACAACCAGCCTGTTTTTTTTTCTTAAAACAATCAGTGCTGCCAGCTAAAGTTAGCAACACTGATCATTGTACGCACTGGCAGAACACAATAACACTGCAGGAGCGATTCCCCCATCCACAGGTCAGCAGGTGAGAGGGTGTGTGGGGACAGGTGAGGGGGTGTGTGGGGACAGGTGAGGGTGTATGTGGGGACAGGTAAGAGGGTGTGTGGGGACAGGTGAGAGGGTGTGTGGGGACAGGTGAGAGGGTGTGTGGGGACAGGTGAGAGGGCGTGTGGGGACAGGTGAGAGGGTGTGTGGGGACAGGCTGGGGAGAGCTACTAGTCAGTGGCTGGGTAGGCACTGGTAGTATCAGAGCCAGATACACACAGGTTACATACGCCACGATCGTTAGAGCGAGAACAATAATTCTAGTACTAGACCTCCTCTGTAACTCTAAACATGTAACCTAAAAAAATGTAAAGCATCGCTAAGGCTGGGTTCACACTACGGTTTTCCCGTCCGTCAGCCGCATACGATTTATATGGAAAACCGTATGCGGCTGAAACGGACGGGAACGTATGGAACCGCACACATGTGCGTTTTCCATTAACATTAATGTTAAAGGAAAACGTATGCGTTTGCCATACTGTTTTAAAAACGACCGCAAAACCGTGGTTGAACACGGTTTTGCGGACGGTTAAAAAAACGTTTTGCCAGCAAATCGTACGCACCCGGATGCATCTGAGTGCATACGATTTGCAATGCATTCTCTATCTATACGTTTTCCCGTCCGGGCCCGTACGTTTTCAATACTGAAATCGTATGCGGCTGATGGACGGGAAAACCGTAGTGTGAACCCAGCCTTAGGATACCAAAAAAAATTGTGCTAACTTAACTAACTAACTGTTTTTTTAATGAATGAAACATTTTTTTCCAAAAAAACATGTTTGAAAAATTGCTGCGCAAATACCGTGCTAGAGCTGCACAATTAATCGTTAAAAAAAACGTGATCTCGATTTAACCCCCCTGACGATCTTCAATGCAGAGTTTGTTGAGTCTTTCATATAACAAGTGGAGAGACTTTCAGCTGTCAAAAGAAAATATCTGGGCAGTCTGCCAAGTTTTTAACAGGAAACATTGTAACTGACACTTCCTTCTTAGATCAAAGGGATACACTTCTGTGTGTAAAGAACAAATCTGGGCAGTCTGCGAAGTTTGTAAACAAAATGAAACATTGTAACTAACTAACATTGTAACTAAATTTAACCACTTAAAGTCCAACACTTGTTTCTTAAGTTAGAAAGCAATATTATTTGCTAGAAAATTACTTGGAACTGCCAAACATTATATATATTTTAGCAGAGACTCTAGGGAATACAATTGCAATTGCTGCAATATGTTATGTCACACTGCATTTGCCCACTTCAATGAATAATAAAAACAAAACAGTGAAGTTAGCCCATTTTTTTTTTTTTTTTATGTGAAAGATGATGTTACGCCGCAACAATCGTGAGAGAATCGTGATCTTCTAAGCAAAAAAAATGCAATTCTCATTTTAGCCAGAATCGTGCAGCTCTGTACCCTGCAACATAAAAAGTGGAAAGACCACCATAGAGTCATTTTCTAGCAAAAAACAAATGATGATTTTTACATGTAGTAGAGACGTGTCAGAATTGGCCTGGGTGGCAAGGGGTTAATTACCATGAGTAATATACAAATAATTATTATAAGCACTGTGATCCTATCAGTCTGCTGCAGTGTGTCAGCTTGTATTTATATTGGCCGCTCTGAATGTAGCTTCTGACAGGCTGTGCAAGCAGGCCCGTATCTCCGGAACCATAAATGATAGCCGTCCCATATTTTAAGTTGTGGGGTAGCTCTTCCCATGCCTACCCCCAAATGTGGGGTTTCTGTGACCTCTGGTCATCGAGCTACAACCCCCCAAATTCGATCTTAGAAAAAAAAATTCTTAAAAAAAAAAAAAAATTTTTTTTTTTTTTTTTTTTTTTGGGGCAAATGGGCCTATCTTGAGAAAGGGGCCTGGAGCTGCAGCTCCATCAGCCCCATTGTTAATCCGGCCCTGGGCTCAAAGGACTTATAAGTGGGTACATGCATACAATGTTTGTCTGCTTTAGACTGCACTGAATCATTACATTTTGATCACAAAATGAAGGTTACAATAATTTTTAACATATATGGCTAAAGAAGCAAAAAGAAAACCAAAAATAAATTTTAAATCAAGAAAATACATAACTGGAAAGACTGTGCCACCGTCAGTTTATTGAACCTCAATAAACATTCTATTGGTACTACTGCCCTGAAAGATTAGCTCTTATACCCTGACAGTCGGCATGTCATAGATGCAGTGCTGAGGTTGGTACCTTTTTTTTCATGTGGTGTGGTCATGCCCGCAACTGAGACCTTTCTGGATGGGGGTGGTGGAGACAATGAACTCCATAGGTGAATTGCGGGTCCCCTGCGATCCGGTGCCCTTATTGTTGTGGATCTGTAATACGTTGGAGGCCCCGCAATCTAAGAAGCTTTTTTAATTTACGATGCATTTTATGCTAGGAAAGCTATTCTGCTACATTGGAACAAGCCCCTTCCCCCTACGGTCCAACAATGGCAGTCCCTGATAGCTTGTATAATGGCAATGCCAAGTCTAACGTATATGGGACGCAACTGCCCAAAAAAATTTGACAAGCTCTGGGCGCTTGGGTCCGTGAACACAGGGTGCCTCTGGATTAGGAACCAGGTGACACGGGAAATCTTGTATGATTAGCTGTTGTTCATATGGCCTAATGATGGTGACTCCTAACTGAAGTAGAAGTGGGACTCCCTTTTCCCCTATTCGCTCTCCCTCACCCTTTCCCCTCTCCCTCTCCCTCCCTTCCCCAGGAGGACAGGGGCCTCTCTTTTTTTCGTTTCTGATCTTCCAGCATGATCCGTTGTATGCCCGGATGGTAGCACTTTCTCCCCTAATTGCTTTACTGTAATTTGCTGAAATTCTCATTGACCTGTTTCCACTGAACCTAGTTGATTTTTGTATGGATAATATGATTGTACCGCTGTTTTTCTTTTTCTGTTCTGTCTAAATACTTGAATAAACGTTTTTTTTTTTTTTGTTAAAAAAAAAAAACACCTATTGGTTCAAAAACCATTTTCATGGAGAAGACTCTAGAAATCTTGTGACTCATAGATGCTATTTGTCAGAAAATTGAGAAACTGAATTAGAAGATTTAGAAGTATTTTTCGTAAGGTGTTGGGTTTTAACTCCTAGTTATCACATCTGTTACGTTGGGTGCGCTGGCAGAGTAGGCAATAGTTAAACGTTAAACTTATTTTGTTCCAATATTGGTTATTGGACAACTCACGGTGCAGTTGGCGTACCGCATATTGGGTTTTTACACACACATATATATATATATATATATATAATATATTTTTTTGTAATATCTTTCGTATTGTTTTCACTATTTGGTTGGTCAGTAGCAGCAACAGCCATTTTTCTCATAGAAGCACTGTGGCATATGGATTGTATGCTGACACACTGATCTAGATATATGATTTAAGTTTGGAATCACTGTGTCACATTTGTATGTCTCATATATTTCTTATATTTTTTATTGTTTGTATTCAGGTTATTCACACTTAAGATTGGGTACATTGTGGCCCTGATATTTCACTTATGTCCATATTCCCAGAGATTAAATACCTCTGGATAATTAGATCAGCGCAGTAACATTTTTCTTCTTAGAGCAATAGTTAAACGTGTTGCTGTAAGAACGTGGGAAGCTATGCATCAATGTTGTAAAGGTATGACTTCAATGCCAAGGTTAAGTAAGGCTAAAGCAGGTTTGGGGGGGTTGGAGATATTTCCAGTGACAGATGCTATTGGGGAGAATATGGCTTTCCAGAAAATCCTCAAACATTTAATTCCCAAATTAAGTGGATTAACGTTCCATTGGAGCCATATTGCCTCCAGCATAGGTTGGAAGAGTCTTTAAAGATATATGATCTTACAGGGGTTAAGTAAAAGTTTCAGGGCTAGTTCCCAATGGTTTATACAATGAGTGTTTTTTATAGCTTGATTGGCCTTCTTCCACTCATATAGAGTATAAGTTGTGTTGAGGTTGTTTGTGTGTGGGTTTATTTTTTTTTTCTTGGAGTTTGATGAACATGGTAGACGTTGGGTTATACTTCAGGAGGTTTTGGGCACTGTTCTTCTTATCCTCCCCTGTTCATATCCTAATGTTCTGTGTGACAAATTGCATCAAGTAGCAGTGATCCCTGGAAGTAACATGATTTATGCCAGTAGGAGCATTTATGTGAGGTATAATATATCCTTTTAATAAATGCACTTTTTATTCAAACCTACTACAGAGATTCTTTTGTTTTTTTGCCTGTGGTGATGAGTGAGTTATATAAAATTGAATTAACCAGTAGAAAGGGGAGAGAGGTGCTTTCTTATTCCTTGTAAACCATGGCGGACAAGGGGAGCAGCAGAGGACCTGGTAAAGCAGGAAGATGGAGGGAGAGTTGGAGTGTCCCATACTTGCCTGTAATCTGGTAAACTTTTTTATATTTAAAGCACTGAACACTTCTTTGATGAAGAGAAGGGCCAGCCTGCTAGGGACCTCATTATCTTGGCAGGGGACTCCACACTCAACCAATCTGATGCCTCCCCTGAGGGTGAGGTGCTTCTTTGTGGTAGGACTTCCTGCCTCTACCCTTATCGCCAACATTTTATTTTCTTTTTTTCCACCTTTTTACCTCCCCTTCATGTCTAAGACTAAGGCTCTCGCCAAAACGTTTCAGCTTCTTTGTTTTCATTCTTATGTAGTCAATAAATACGGATTACAGTGTTGCCGGCTTCATCTTTTTTGCACTCCCTTTTATAACAATTAAAAACAAACACTCCGTGTCAGGTCTGTTATGAATCTGTGCCTTACCTTTTGTAGGTACATGCTCTTGTGCGATTTTATAACAAATTAATTCAACCCCCCCCCCCTCAATTGCTGAACATGAAGATGGAATAACATCACTTTTAGGATTTGTTGTATATTGTTAGACTTGCATGCTATTATCTTATTAATCTTATCTGCCAGAACACCCAAATCCTTCTCCACCATTGATTCTCCCAGTTGTACTCGCCTATCCCCCCCCCCCCCTCAATATGTATGATGCATGCATATTTTGAGCTCAAGTGCAAAACTTTACATGCATCAGCATTAAAGTGGAGTTCCACCAATAAATATAACATTACATCAGTAGTTTAAAAAAAAAATTAGTCCTTTTAAGAATTTTTTTTTTTTTTTTTAGATGCCTTCAAAGTGTTGTTGCTAGGCAGAATAGTTAATCTTCCCACTTCCTGCACCTAGGTGCTTAAGCTTCCTAACCTACACCGCACCGACTCCTGGGAATGTAGTGGGTGTAACTTTCCAGGAGTCTGTGCACTCCCCAGTCTCAAAGAATCATGTGACTTGGACAGCACAGGTGCTGAAACCTGATCTGAAACCTATTACACTGCTTTTGCAGCACTGAGCATGTGCGAGATCTGCAAGGCTGAAATCCAGGAAGTCATACAGTCTGGCTTCATGATGCCCACACTTAAGATGGGCCCCAGTCAATTTCTATTTTATAAAGTGTCTAAATGCTGTAACAACCTAACAAAACGGACCTTAGTTTACAGACTAACTTTACTAGAATACATTAAGCTTGTGTATTACAGGGGTATTTATATTTAAAAAGTGAAATTGTGGCCGGAACTCCACTTTAAACCTAATTTGCCATGTAGGTGCCCATGTTAAAGTATTTGTCTAAATATATCATAAATACATAAATACTTCATATAATACAATTCGCATGACAGGAGTGTTGAACCCCCCCATGGTGTGAACCTGTCCTAAGGGGCTTTAAGAGGCTGGAAAAGCAGCAGTAGGTTGTTCTTCCTGGTAATGTGCTATGCACCGGGGGCAGGTCAGTACAAATCTTGGCCATTGGAGGACAGGCAGATTGTGCTCCCAGTACAGTCAGAAAACTGACTGTACTATGATGCTTGTGCTCTCATGCCTAGCATGGTCAGTTTGAGATTGGCAAGCAGGGAACTTGCAGGATCACCAGGTATTTCACACAACGGAAGGATACCTTGAAGTACACGGTAAAACTGGCACATATCCATTATTTGAAATGTTGGGGTAACGCACATTCTCTGATAACAGTCCAGAGACAGAGTTCAGGACGTTATCAGGCGACAAGATTCTGGCTAGTTGAAACAACAGTTTTTTTTTTTTGTTTTTTTTCAATTGTCCAACAGATATAGTAATAAAACTTTCATTGGCCTATCGTATTTAACCACCTGATCACCACTCACAGCAAATATACTGCGAGGTTGCGGGTACAGTCGCCCACGTGTGTGACCCGCCGACTTTTGTGTTTGGGGGCACACGCACGCTCCCTGCCAACCCAAAGCATGAGCTTGGCAGTAGATTTCAGCCAATGATCTCAGCTGAAACCTGCCGATCGGCTGGGTCCAATCGCACACAGAGTTCTGTGTACAAAGGAATAGCGATCTAAAAAGCAGGAGAAATTCTGATCAGAAAGTAATAGCGGCACACAGTTTACCCCTTGATTGCCCCTAGATATTAACCCCTTCCAAGCTAGTGTCATTAGTAGTGTACAGTATCCCTGGCCGTCACAGGACCACACCCATTGCTTGTTCAGCAACAAATGGCAGACTGCCTCCCCATCGCTTAAGAAAACAAGGGGGCAGGGTTATCCAGTGATATCATTGGCTAGCTATGGACATGTGATATTTGGTCAAGGTCATAAGGAGTGGGTTTACCAGGTGACCTATTTGATTAAATATGGACATGTCCATACATGGTCAATGACATCACTAGGTGGCCCTGTCAAGTTTTCTTTTTTGCGGCTCTTCGGTTTCATCTCTGCCATCAGAAGGGAGTATTCCCTCCAACAGCAGAATATAGTAATTGGTTGTTTGGTGTGACTGCAACATGATTTTGATCCCGTATCCCATCCAAAGTAGGACTTTTTCAAAATCGCATCTGTCATGTTGCATTGATGTGAACAGGCGCCATTGAAAATGATGTGATCTCAATTGAAATGCAGTTCTGTGCAACTAAGCCGCCTCAATGACAGGCAATTTGCATTTCTAGTGTTGCAGAAGTGAAAACTTGTTACAGTACGTTTCCGAAATATAGAGGGAAGAATTTTAGATTGCATCAATTTCCTTTTTCTTTTTTATGGTTTCCTACTTTCCAGGTTGGGAAATGTTATCAGATGGGTTTGTTCATGTTCTTCAGTGTACACTGTCCTCAGGCAAAGTAGAACATGAATATTGTAATCATCCACTGTACTCGCTCATGCTGTTTGACTGTGGTGGTACAAGGTCAGACAGGCACATAAATCACCATTTCATTTTTCTCGTGTTTTTTATCAATACCTTCTTTTTTTTTTTTTTTTTTTTTTCTTCTTGTCTTGTGCACTACTATTCCAAAATGTCTTAGATTGCATTCATATCCTGGGGTGTATCAAAACGTAATTTTGTGTGGTGTTTTTTTTTTTTTTTACCCAATTAATATTACAATTTTCAACTTCATTGCTATACACCTGATTTTGTGTCATACTGGGATGCTACATTCACAAATTTCAAACGGCTTTTAAATTGGCGATTCTCACAATTTCAAATTTAATGAAGGAAAAAACTAATACTGTTGATATTAAAACAAATCTTGGTTGTAAAGGCAATTTTTTTTTTATCTTAATGCATTCTACACATTTACATAAAAAAAACTTGTGTGTAGCAGCCAACCCAGCACCCCCCCCCCCTAATTATTTACCTGAGCCCCATCTCTCTCTCCAGCGATGTCCAGACATATCTAAGCCATCCGGGACACTCCTGATTGGCTGAGACACAGTAGCGATGCCATTGGCTCTTGCGGCGGTCAATCAAAGTCAGTCAGCCAATCAAGGGAGAGGGGGTGGGGCCAGATCAGGGCTCTGTCTAAATGGACACAAGAAGCTGTGACTTTGCTCCAAAGCCTCCATAGGAAGTTGCTAACTGTGGGGGCACTCAAAAGGGGGGAGGGACCAGGAGCAGCAAAGAGGGACTCGAGAAGAGGAGGATCGGGGCTGCTCTGTGCAAAACCAACTGCACAAGTATGTTTTTTTTTTTTTTTTTTTTTTTTTTCTTGCACTGGTTGGTGGGGGGGAAAAGCCCTTATTAAAAAAGATCATTAAAAGGCCAAGTTTACCTTTTTTCTGAAAAAAAATGCACTTTATTTACAGAATTTTTTTTTTTCCCCCAAGGAGCCTGCAGAACATTGCACTCTCAGTAGATCCAGGGTGCATTTTTGGGCTCCTGCAGACTCCTGAGGATAGCTACCTGTTCCTTTATCGTATGGATGGGCAGTTACCTGAGAGCAGGAAGGATCAATGAACTACCAGAGCACTGACTAGTGTCCTTGTAGTTCACTGAGAACTACAAGCTGTTAACCTCAATTGATGATGGCATTTGTAGTCTATTGATTCACAGGATTGAGACTGTAAATAATGATGTGGCCATGTGGGCGAAGCTTTGTACAGACATGCTGTTTTTAAAACAGCATGGGGCAGTATGTACAGAAGCAGGAGTGCAGAGGGTATGATGAGGCAGTATGTACAGGAGAGGAGTGCAGAGGGTATGATGAGGCAGTATGTACAGGAGAGGAGGAGTGCAGAGGGTATGATGGGGCAGTATGTACAGGAGAGGAGTGCAGAGGGTATGATGGGGCAGTATGTACAGGAGAGGAGTGCAGAGGGTATGATGGGGCAGTATGTACAGGAGAGGAGGAGTGCAGAGGGTATGATGGGGCAGTATGTACAGGAGAGGAGGAGTGCAGAGGGTATGATGGGGGCAGTATGTACAGGAGAGAAGTGCAGAGGGTATGATGGGCGCAGTTAGTACGGGAGAGGAGTGCGGAAGGTATGATGGGCGCAGTTAGTATGGGAGAGGAGTGCGGAGTGTATGATGGGCGCAGTTGGTACAGGAGAGGAGGTTGGAGGGTATGACGGTGGCAGTATGGGGAGGGATTTCTTGCGGCGTCTATGGGGTAATCAGGAAGTGATGTTGGGAAGATAAGGGAAGGAAAGTGACCATGGAATGATGTCCCTCAGCTAGGGGAGGGGGAGGCTGAGTCAGAGATAACAAGGACCCCGCACAGCACAAGACTGGAAGGAGGGAGGGGGACAGAAAGGAGCTTTGAATCCCAAACACCGCAGGCTCAGGTCCCTGCCGAGACCCAGAAGCCGCACCTGCCTTCCTCACTAGTCGGGACAAGTCCCAGCAGGCTAAATTAGCCGGGACTAGGTCCTATTTGAAGGGACTGTCCCATTTAAAAACATTACAGTTGGCAAGTATACAGCCATTTGATGGCTTAACAGCTTGGTTCAGAGCTGACATAAGCACACTAGTAACTGTAACCGTTAACATCCAGGGCATGCCTTGAATGTAATTGTTTTTGGAAACCATTAAATTGCTGTGTTTAGTTCCGCTTTAAATTGTTTCCAAGTTACATGCATGACGGTAGAGCTAGCTATATGTTTTCTATAGGGAACTGCTTGATCAGCCTAAAAGCTACACTGCAGGTTTATTCCTATTCAGCATTTCAATTCAAGCTATGGCCATGGCATTCTGTAATATATTTTCCAATATGCAATTCAGCAGCCTTTCTAGCATGTGACTTGCCAATTTGTGAGCATAGATTGACAGTATGGTTTATGGCCAGTCTCTTGCCTATTGTATTTTCCCCTGAAGCCTAAAATATTAGTGTGCAGTATTTTATAATCCTGTTTCTTGACTGATGAGATTGCTGGAAATGGCTGTGCTGTAAAATCACCAGAAGCTATAAAAACTAGAAGAATTTTCATTTCTAAACATTGCATACGATCTGCACCAAATATGGCTTAACATGTATGTAGCAACCTCTACCATAGGTAGGTGCTAGAGGTCAGGATTTTTGGTGTGGTAGCTGCTTAAGGCTAGGCCTGCTTGTTTTTATCTGGAGGCAGGAAGCAGTTAGTGTAGCAGTAAGTGTGACCACCTGTGCTTCAGTTCTTGGGCACCTCCCCTGCTTCCAGAGAGGATGTTCTAGAAGAGGGGCAGGGAATTAGAGTGACAGGGAGCTCATGTGAGGAGCCCTGACCAATCCCCAATTGGAATTGGCAGGGGGCAGGCCTCCTTCAAAAGCTCAGGTCCAGCCCACTGGAGGGAGTTGTTGGCTGGGAGAAGTGAAGCATGGAGTGCTGGACTGCAAGCAGGAGGCCCATCCTCACCTGGGAGAGGGGGCGTGCCTCGGCAGAGGAGCTCGGGAGCTGGGAGAGCGCCGCCTCCTTACAGTTTTGGAGGTGTAGTTCTGGAACAAAGGAGCCAGAGAAGCAGTCGGTACACATGTCCGGTTAAGTTGTTCACCATGGACTCGGGGCAGGAGAAGGTCGGTGAGTGAGGCCTATTAAAAGCGGAGCTCCACCCTAAAATAATACTTTGCTTCAGTAGCTTCCTTTTTAATATTGTTAAAGTTCTGTGTAGAATTTTTTTTTTTTTTTAACTTGCCTGGAACACCCTGTTGCTCGGCAGAATTTCTAATCTGCCTTCTTCCTATACAGCGGTGGTTCTCCTATCCTACCTAAGCCGCACAGACTCCTGGGAAATGAGTGTCATCATTTCCCAGGAGACTGTGCTCTTGTCTGTGCCGAGTCATTCTGTGTTTTTTATTATACAGCGGATTTTAGCTTCGGGCTCTTTACATGGCGAGTGAGCAGGGGAGGATGCCAGCCTCTTACCTCTGTCTGCCGTCTGTGTGTTGGATTAAGGCTCTGGGGGAGGTACAGTGTCCATGTCCTCTCTGGGGAGAGTAGCAGCCGCGTCTCCATTAGATCGGTCATTCTTGGTAGCGTGACCTGCTTGAGCGGCAGCATGTTGGCCTCTGTTACCGGAGGCGGCGCAAAACTATAGTAGTCATTGAGGCGGCACAGACTGTTTAAACTGGTCCCTGGTCATGCACGAGTGTTCCCCTGTTTGTTCTCCCGCGATTAACCTCTATTACGGGTCAGACAGTCGCTGTGGGTTGCGGAGGATCTGAGCAGTAAAGCGGAGCTCAGAACTTACACCTTGATCTTAGTCCGCAGCAGGCCACGCTATACAGCGGATTTTGTTATCAGAGTTGTCATAATAACGGGGCGGGACGTTCCTCCGTCGCTGCCTGTTGTCATGACAACCAAACTAGCTGCGCTACGACCGCCATTCTACGGCGCAATCACAAGATCAAGAGTTGCCTGCTGGTTACCCAGCATGCACCTCAGCAAGAAATACAGGAAGGAAAACTGGGCTTCAAATGCCCTCACATAACATGGATACGGCCAGATAATGAGAAGAAGATAAGGCAAATGCGCACATAGATTGCTTTAAGGACTGGGGAGACATTGCTATGTTTTTTTTTTAAGTAATTTTTTCAGCAAAAAAAAATGATTTTAACTTGAAAAGAGCTGTCAGAAAAAGGTTTGGTGTTTAAGTGGTTAAACGTTCCCTAATTTACATACAGAAGTTTATTCCTTTGATGTAAAAGTCAATGTGATTCAATGTTTAGACTTAACTTTCCACTGATAAATGTTTTCAAAACTTGGCAGGCTGCCCAGACTTGGCAGGCTGCCCAGACTTTGACTTTTGGCTGAGAGTAGAGAGGAAATTCTTTTCATGTCAAAGATCGTGAAACCCTGTGTCAAGAATTGCAACGGGAAAAAGATCGCGATAACGATTCTTGACGATTAATCGTGCAGCTCTAGGTAGATGTATCAATTAAGGCTAAAGACGAGCTTCACCTTATTTTAGTACATTTGTGCCATAGCTAAACTTCACACTGCCAGTTCCCTCACAAAGCCCATTAACACTGGTCAAGTCCATTGCAGTGTGTTTATGTGCGTTATGTCGAACATCACCTTCGATGACATCAAGGCAGCTTATTCATTGTAAAAAGAATGCCTAATGCCACTAAGACAGGCCTAAAAGCGTTCCTGCTGTATTATTCTTGTTTAGCAGCACACTGCACCACATACGTTACAGTGCATTGCAACACATTCAAAATTAATGGCTCAACAAAGCAACACCTTCCTTACTACATTGGTGTGAATTAAGCCATGTACTAATCCATACCTCCCAACTTTCTGAGATGGGAATGAGGGACACCTATTAGCAAAGGCATGCAGGCATAGAACACCCCCCCTTGTCACACCCCCTTAAGGGAGAATTGTACAAAAAAGATTGGTTAAACCCATAAGAGCTTATTTTAACACTACTATTCCTTTATATTGGATTTTTGAATTTACAAATGCAGCAATTTAGAAATCAGATCAAAGGTTTAGCACCGGGAAACACCTTTTCATAAATAGTGCATTTTATACACATCTATATAGATCAGACCAAAATGAGGGACAAATGAGGAGGAAAGAGGGACATTGCTCCAAATCGGGGACAGTCCCTCAAAATCAGGGACAGTTGGGAGGTATGCTCACCTGCCCATGCTCCTCCAACCTTTCATGGAAATCCCTGTTCATTTATTTGGAAAAGCCTGCCACCACTGCATAGGATGCAGCCGTAATACACACACAAAACAAATCTCCCAGGCTTTGGCTGTCAGAAATGAGTGTGTGGATAAGCGAGTATAAGGCCCATTAAGCCTATGGTGTAAAATGCATGCCCATGTATTTGTCCAGGTACAATGTGTTGTGATGTCATGCATTGCGAATGGCACCCCAACATACTATACAGTAGTAGCCATCAGACATGACCATCAAGCAACAATGTTATACTCCTATTTGTACTAAATATGTTGTGCTTTGTTTTTCCCATGACTAAACCCTTGTGGGTGAGGTGAAACATGTCATGGACTTCCCTGCTGAGGCAAGCTGTTTCCCTGCCTGCATTCCTGGCGGTTGTCGGAATATAAGGACCTACTAGAGCAGTGGCCTCCAAACTGCGGCCCTTTGCTTGCCTTTATCCGGCCCTTGGGGCACTATCCCTCCCACTTATACGAGACACTATTCTGCCATCTGACATCGACAATGGAGCACCATTTCTCTCACTGACACAACTAATAGAGCACTATTCCTCCCTATGATACCAGCAATGGGGCACTATTTCTCCCCCCAATACCAGATGTTTACTAACAGGGATGCCAGAAAAATTTCCACTCCTGCTGGCCAAAGTCTGGCTCTCCAAGAGCCTTTAGAAGAATAAACCGGCCCTTTGTTTCCAATGTTTGGAGACCCCTGTACTAGAGCCTGAAGCGGCACCTTTAAATCCTTTTGTATGGGGTCACAGTGCTTTATTATACTCCTAGCCTCTGCATTCTGTAAGCTACGTTGTGCATAACTTCTATACTACATATGCTTTGGTTTCTGTTACAGTGCTGACTGCTGTACTCTGTATGCTGTAGGTGTGTCTGTGAGACTTAAACTGGTGAACTATTTTAAAGAGTACTTTGTAGGTACAAGGACTATGGCATATGGGTGCAATGTGTACTGTTAGTGATTTTGTTGCTGCACTTCAGGTTCCAACTGTAAAGATGATAATTTTGCCCACGTTAACTGGGGTTCCAACTCCTATGAGACCACTTTTTTTTTTTTTTTTTTTTACCCCTGGGTCACCCTTGAAGTCATAAGCGTGTTAGGGCTCTTTCACACGGAGCGGACCGTTTCCGGGTCCGCTCCGTGTGTCTCCGTCGGCTCAGCGGGGATCCCCGCTCAGCTGTCGGCGGATAGGGCAGTCCCCGCACACAGTGCAGGGACCGCCCTGTGTCTGCTCCGCTGTCCCCTATGGGGAACCTGATGCAGACGGACCGTCTGTCCGTCTGCATCAGTTCCGCTCCGCCAAACGGAAGAAAAATAGGGTTTCTTCCGTTCGGAAAAGCGGATCCCGACTGACGCAGACGCTAGCGGATGTTCGATCCGCTAACGGACGCGTCCCCATAGGGATTCATTACAAGTCCGTTAACGCACTTGTAATGAACGGACAGACGGAGCGGACGTCTGAAAGGGGCCTAACTGTTTGTTTTTGATTGTTAGTGCTAAAGTGGAAAAACCTGTGCTTCATTCTTTGCTATGATTTTGCATTTCATAAGTCAATTTCAGCTCCTTAAACAGTATATTCCTATTTTTGCCACTCTAAAACAAAAAAGCCTTTTACAGGCACTCTTTTGAGAGTGTTTTTAAAGTTTGAATCAAGTTTGGATTTGCAGTGCTACCTGACAGTCTTCCACGGCACCGTGAGTAGGAGGATATCTTTTTTTCTTGCTGATCGGGGGTCCGCCGTGACCATTTCTCACCAGTTGAAGTTTTGGACGAGTTGATTGATGTGATACATTGCTGTTTTTACAAGTTTTGTTTGTGAGTGTAACTTTTGAAGTTTTATTTGGTGTGCTATTAAACCTTTTGCGGTATCACACTATTTGCACTTCTTTGTTTCTTCCTACAACCTATGTGGAGCTCTTTGAAGGTTACATCGAATATTCATGTTCATCAACTGGAAACATCTTTATTAGCCTATTTGCCAAAGCACAAGAGTGTGAGGCATATTGGTTTGGTGAGTGTCCATTTTGATGGGGAAGGAATCACAGATCACTATCGGGTGTGGTGAAAGTTCTTGAAGATCGCAGGATCCTTAATTACACAAACTTTATTTATGATTCATTTTTGATTTTGAATAGACTTTTTTTGCACGTTTAGTGCTCCTAATATTCACGTTTCTTTATTATCACGGGTGTTTATGAACAATTGCCACAGTTTTTGATTAATTTCCACTGCATATTATGGTTTAACACTATTAAATATGGTTTGTGACTTTGTTCATATTTAGTAGAATATGCACATATATTTTTAGCGCTGTTTTAATTTGCTGACTCTCTTGAGGGATTATCATCATTTTATACACTTTTTTCACTCTTTTGAGATCGTCGTGTCTCCTTAACCGCCTGGGCTACTCCAATAGTTTTTTCACCTACAATCAAGCAGGCGATTAAACGCACAATGCTCATGGTTTCTGCCTCAGTTGGCATCCTAATAATACGCATATGAGCTATTAACAGGTAATTGTTTCAACGGTTGTGTTGTACTTGTATGACATTCTATCGGTACGTTTATCCTGCCTCCACTTCAGGTGTGGCCCTTTTTAAGAAAGACCAAATGCTGACCACATTAGATTCCCTAATGATCTAGATAGTTCTCCCCTAACACGCTCATCACCCTATAATTTCGTGTTGCTCCACACTTGGTGGTGGCCCCCTGGTGAAGATTCCTGCTCCTCTGACCATCCTCCAGAATTGTAGGTCTCTCCTACCGGCAGACCTTGACTTCTGTCCCACCTTTCCTCAGTCACGCTGCCCAAATCCCCAATTCCCTCTCTTGGGACATGAGGTCCCAAGGACTGTTACATTCTGCGAATACTGCTGGTCTTTAAGCGGCATACTACTTTGTGTATTTCCAAATTGTTGGGTCTCCTTAGGCCTGTCTTGCATACGGTTGGTACCATGAATGCTCCTATATTACCTCTGTTCATTTAAATTTCATAATTGTGCTTTGTTCAGTCGTGTCTGACTCTTTGTGACCTCATGGACCATAGCGCGCCAGGCTTTCTTGTCCTCCATTGCCTCCAAGAGCTTGCTTAACTTCATGTTCATTATTCATATTTATAGATCTGTTTACTTTTGATCAATTATTGAATTGAGTTTTAATTTAAAAAGTTGGTCATTAGCCCCAGCTTCCTCCCTTTTTTTTTTTTTTTTCCTTTTTATAGACCTTCCAATTTGAAAACTGCCAGCATGTGTGACATTACTGTAAGGGAAGATCTGAGTGACCTGAAAATTGGTTTTGCTACACAATGTTATCCCCAAAATGTTGTCGAAGTTGGCCCCATTTTTTTGGTCAGTGCTCACCGATATTGCAATCACGTGGCTTGGTTTATAAACCAATCCATGCCACTTACAACTACTACTTTATATCTATGTAGTTGCACTTTTATGCACATAGACATTCTTAAAGACAACTGTTTAAATTTGACAAATAATAAAATAAGCGCCAACAGAAGTAATAGAATTTTGAAAGGCACAATGTTTAAACCAGCTGCAGTAAAAAAAATTGCCAAAGGCAATGATAAATGAGTAAAGCCCAATGCTTGGTCTTGGCAAATATATACACCTATATGTGGAACAGTCCCAATATAAAGTGCCCGTTCTCAGTAATGATAAATCCGTGTTCCAATGTGCTAAGACTGGGTGCCCCACATAGATGTACACTCACCCCTAGGAGTTGATCAACTATCTCAAGTATGGTAGTTCAAGCGTTTTGGGGATACCCCTGTAGAGATCCGTTGCCAACGTCTCATGCAGTGAAATGCCTCATACAGGTATATACAAATCGGAAAGTATCCAAATTGCACAATATCGTTCCAAAGGTTTATTTTTAAAAAACAATGATAAATTTCCACTGACCTGTAATGGTGTCTTATGCTGGCACCCAGCATGTGTAGCAGGGGATTTATTTAGGGAAAATCGGCCCACAATGGTGGTGTCACCACTTGCAGTGGTTCTGCTCCATTCCCGGTGTTTGCGTGGGTGGAAGTGTGACGTGGTAATGCCTCAACGTGTTTCAGTCAATCAATGGACCATCATCAGGAAGCTCTAGTTCAGCCATTTATTTTTTGGGGTCTCTGTAGGTCAATATCGAACCTCTTGTAGCATAAGTTAAAGGGGAATAGGTCCAAGATATTTAAAAAAGGCTTTTGTTACATTAATAACCATTTTAAAGCCCAACGCATCCTTAAAAACCACATTAACACCATCCTCATTGGCTGTAATCATTTGGTTTTAATGGTAGCTTTTGGTGAGGTGTCCTGAATATTTTCTAGGAAAAAATACTGTATTTCTCCCTAGGTGAGCATTCCCATAAAATTGCTTACGTATACTTTCTTCAGACACGTGACTGTACCAGGTCTGATGTATAGGACTATCTGATTGTGTTTGAATTATCTGGAGAGGAGGATGTTCTACTAAAACAGCAGGATGCAATTTATTAGCTGGATTCCTCCACTACTTTACAAAACAAGAACTTTTCCTTTTAATCAAAAGGCGGCTGCTTACTAATATCAAAGCTACGATCGTACACAGAGGCACAGCGGACTGGTACTTTGATGCATTTTAATACCATCCAAGTTTTCCTCTTTGTACAATGCTAAAAGGAAATTGGGTCCCTAGTGCTTCTCATTAGAATTTCAGCCACACAGAAATAAGTTGGAATTCTGACTAAGCATTGTTTTGAACATGTGCAATTCGGGTCTCCTCTGCAGGGGAAATTCTAATGGAATGCATTGTTCTTCTTTTTTTTTTTTTTTTTATTTGGATGTGATTAAATACTACACCATGTGTTATGTCCGATTTCTGTTTTCAAAACATTTAAAAACCCTTACAATAAAAGCCGATATCGGGTATCTCGGAATACAGCGATGAAAGATTTTTTTTTTTGTCCCCCTACCCCCTGAGGCTTAATTTATAATGTATTCATATCTGTTTAATGTTTCATCATTAGCAATCCCTTCTTTTTCTTTTGAAGATATTTTCCTGTTATTAGCTTTTGCTCTGCATATATTATTTTTGCAAGGTTTAGAATAGAGGAAGACAAATATGGATTTCGGGAGTCAGTTATTCCGGTCTAGCAGTTTGTAATTGCTTACAGTGAGTACTCAATTCAGGAGGCTCATTTTATTTGATAAAAAGCTGCGCTAATAAAGTGAAAATGGATATAGGGTAACCTATATACAAATACAAATTAAATCAATGAGTGCTGTAATTGTGCTAAGACACTCTCCATAAAAAAAAAAAGAGTAACTATATAAACATATGTGAAATATGTAATAACCCAGTGACAGGTGGAATCCAAAGATGAACAATCCATCCAGATAAATGTGTCCAAATTGTATTCTTCAAGTGAGAAATCCACAACATCCAGGAAACGTGAGAATAGAAAGGCACCTCCACCATAAGTATTTGCTGCCTCTTACCAGCTAAAAAGGTCACAATCGCATGTAAGCTGATAACTCCCCAAATGCATCTCCACCAGGAAAAGCCTTAATGTTGGTATTCTCATTCAGTGTATTTATCGATGTGCAATATATGTAAGGAATACAGCGCAGGTCTGTAAATATAATTTATAATAACGTGATGTCAAAATATATTAGTGAATGTGGCTGCTGCAGCAAAAAAAATGTTAGATAAACATATAATATGGAATGTAAAAGGAATAAATGCTGCGCTGCTAGTATGGTGTGTGTATGTAAGTCAATACCAACATGACAAGGTAAACATTATACACACTGCAGTAAACAAAGTGCTTGAATGTTCAACGAATACAAAAGTGAAATAGTGCACAAAAATAAATAATAGTCCATATAGCTGTAATCAGCTAAGATGTAATTGGACGTTGAATAATCTTCATGAAAGCACCCGAGTTGTTTTGGAGAGAAAATCCACAGCAAGTGTAAGACAGCTGGTTAAAGCACCTCCACCTCAAGTAAATAATCTGCTTACCGAACACCAAATAATAAATTGCATGTAGTACTGTATCTGATAGATAACCTCCGTTCCCCAGCTAGGTTCCTCCACACCAGATGGAAAAAATGGATAATCCTTAGCCAGAACGCACTCATGCGTTGAACCCAGGAGTGAAAACAAGAAGGGCAAACATAGAGTAGTACTGCTACCAAACGATTTATTTGTAAAACAAAATTATGCACTCACATGTCCAAAGTAGTACATTAGCGTGTGTTAAAATTTAAAGCCGGCCGGCTTGTGTAATCCGCTCGTTCCTTCCGGATAGTCGTGGGCAAACAGTGATGACGTCAGCACGCCGTTCCTCCCTACGCCGTTTCGGCGTAGGGAGGAACTATTATTTATTTTTGTGCACTATTTCACTTTTGTATTCGTTGCACATTCAAGCACTTTGTTTACTGCAGTGTGTATAATGTTTACCTTGTCATGTTGGTATTGACTTGCATACTCACACCATACTAGCAGCGCAGCATTTATTCCTTTTACATTCTGTATTTATCGATGTGCCATATAAGAGAGGAGGATTCGCATAGTGTAAAATCCAAGATGCATTTAATATAAAACTTAAAAATGCGCAATTACAAAGATATCGAATGTTAGAAGCATAAAAGTATAGAGCCGGCCGGCTCCTCGATCTGCCTGCCTGTGTCTTCCGGGTTCAGCGGGTAACGCGATGTCAGAACGTCGCTTGCCCAACGTTTTGTCTTAAAGGGGCCCTGTTCACGGGCGGCATTCTGACCACTGCTTAAATACAATGTTAAATTACATAACCTCGCTGTGAATCCCAAAGAGACCGCACCAACGCCATTTTTGATGATGGATCACGTAAGGGAAAGAGGGTTATGCCGTCAAGGGGACTTAGTTAATCTCCCCAACGAAAAACATTATACCCATACAGCAATGCAAAGATATTAATGCTAAGGCCACATACCGCACATCTTATAGGGAAGAACCGTATAGTTCCAACCTACTATAAAAAGTGATTCTTAGGCAACATACTGCACGCCATATAAAGGACGAACAGCATAGTGCCAAACTACTATAAAATCACAATTCAGCAAAAACTGTAAGTTATTGTTTGATCAATATAAATTGTACAAAAATAAGTAAAAAAGAAATTAAGAAAAAATAAAAAAATAAAAATGTATACTGAAATTTATCATGGATGATAAAAATAAAGGATGTGAATATAAAAAATACATATCCATATATTAAAGAAAAAATCTCCAGAAATTAACAAATGTTAACAGTTACATACCCCAACATCAACATGGGATTCTGGTACAAATAATCACCCCAATGGTTCACAATAAGATAAATTAAATGGAACCAGACGAAATAATAAGGGCATCCATCAAAATGAATGCACCTATGTGGCACTGCAAAAAGGGCCTGTATAAGGCTCGATTCACACCTATGCATGTTGCTTTTGAGCGTTTTTGCGGTGCTTGCTGCGTTTTGACGTGCGTTTTGACCACGATTTGCGTTTTGCGTTTTTTTTTTTTTTTGGCCATTAATTTTTTATTTTTTTACATTTCCTTTAACAACCAGCTATGAACAGGTTGAAAAAAAAATGCAAATCGCGGCAAAATGCGTTTTGGATGCAGGTCCATTGAATTCTATTGCATGCAAAACGCTGCTTTTTGCTGGAAAAATTGTCCCTGACCCTTTCCAAAAAAGCCTTCATGTGAACATGTTCCATAGGAAACCATGTTAAAACATTTCCTTGCATTTCTGCAAAATGCACCAAAAAAAAGAATTAGTGTGAATGGAGCCTTAGAAAGTAATCGAATGATCGAAACGATCTTAATCTGACCTCACATAATAAAGGTATTAAAGTAAATAACTGGTCGCTTGGGACTCGCATCAAGTTCACATACTCTTACATATATACCCATATAACAGCTCTCAATACTGTGGGAAATAAATCGAGCAAGGGTGAAAGTACATAATTAACTTCATGGACTACCTACCAATCTACGAGTTGTCTATAAAAAAAACAGTTGATGTCTACATCGATGTTTAGGCCAAAAGGGTATAACATTTAAGTTTATGTACCCATGACATCTCTAGTTGTGATATGCTCCTGACCAAGTCACTACCCCTCCAATGGTGATTAAACTTGTCAATACCGAGAAAAATGGTGTTGGTTGGATCTCCCTTGTGTACAGTTAAATAGTGCTTTGATACTGAATGTTTGGTGTAACCCCGCCTGATATTATTATGCTCGTTTAGGCGCACCTGCAGTGGGCGCTTGGTCCTGCCCACATATTGCAGGCCGCACGGGCACTGCAACATGTACACAACTCTAACCGTGGAGCAGGTAATAAACGGCTTAATCGTGTAAGTCTTGGATGTACACCCGGAGCTGAAACTTGTGGTCCTTGTTCTGCATCCATTTAAGGAGCAAACCTGACATCTCCTACATTGATAATGGCTAGTTAGGCCTGAAAGGAACATGGAATTTACAGTAGGAGGATTAAGGATGTTGGGGGCTAGTTTATTTTTCTGAGAGGGAACGCCTCTAAAAACCACTTGGGGTTTCTCTGGTAGAATGTTGGCAAGGACCTTATCGTTCCTCAAAATGTGCTAGTGCTTCCTCACTATTTTTTTTTAATACTGGCATAAATAACTGGTGATAAAGGGACTCCTAAAGGAGTTGTCTCCACCTCTACCACATTTGTCCTCTAGTAGTCGTCCTCTGTCTGTATTCTTAACTAAATCTAGAGTGTTGGACAGAGAGTGAGTGGAATAACCCTTCTCAACAAATCTTTGCGTGAGGACCTGAGCCTGTTCTAAAAATGTTGCCTGGTCAGTACAGTTCCGTTTTTAGTCGCAGGTATTGACTTTTTGGTACCAACTTCAGCCATGAGGCATGATGGCAGCTGTCACTGGGTATAAATGAGTTGCGGTCAGTATCTTTAAAAAAAAGTGGAAGTAATAAATCCTCCATTACCTACAGAAATGTTTAAATCCAAAAAATATTTTTTTTTCTTGGCTGGCCTCGTAGCTTAAATGGATACCCCTGTCATTGTCCTTAAGGAAATCCATGAACTGCACAAGCTCACCCTTGCTACCATTCCAAAGGAGGAGGATGTCGTCTATGTAGCGGGCCCAAAGGACCACTTGAGATCTACTTTGAACACGGGACCAAGCGCCCACTGCAGGTGCGCCTAAACGAGCATATTAATAACATCAGGTGGGGCTACACCAAACATTCAGTATCAAAGCACTATTTAACTGTACACAAGAGATCCAACCAACACCATTTTTCTCGGTATTGACAAGTTTAATCCCCATTGGAGGGGTAGTGACTTGGTCAGGAGCATATCACAACTAGACATGTCATAAACTTAAATGTTATACCCCTTTTGGCCTAAACATCGATGTAGACATCAACTGTTTTTTTATAGACCACTCGTAGGTTGGTAGGTAGTCCATGAAGTTAATTAAGTACTTTCACCCTTGCTCGATTTATTTCCCACAGTATTGAGAGAGCTGTTATATGGGTATATACAGGTCCTTCTCAAAAAATTAGCATATTGTGATAAAGTTCATTATTTTCTGTAATGTACTGATAAACATTAGACTTTCATATATTTTAGATTCATTACACACAACTGAAGTAGTTCAAGCCTTTTATTGTTTTAATATTGATGATTTTGGCATACAGCTCATGAAAACCCAAAATTCCTATCTCAAAAAATTAGCATATTTCATCCGACCAATAAAAGAAAAGTGTTTTTAATAAAAAAAAAGTCAACCTTCAAATTATGTTCAGTTATGCACTCAATACTTGGTCGAGAATCCTTTTGCAGAAATGACCGCTTCAATTCGGCGTGGCATGGAGGCAATCGGCCTGTGGCACTGCTGAGGTGTTATGGAGGCCCAGGATGCTTCGGTAGCGGCCTTAAGCTCATCCAGAGTGTTGGGTCTTGCGTCTCAACTTTCTCTTCCCAATATCCCACAGATTCTCTATGGGGTTCAGGTCAGGAGAGTTGGCAGGCCAATTGAGCACAGTAATACCATGGTCAGTAAACCATTTACCAGTGGTTTTGGCACTGTGAGCAGGTGCCAGGTCGTGCTGAAAAATGAAATCTTCATCTCCATAAAGCTTTTCAACAGATGGAAGCATGAAGTGCTCCAAAATCTCCTGATGGCTAGCTGCATTCACCCTGCCCTTGATAAAACACAGTGGACCAACACCAGCAGCTGACATGGCACCCCAGACCATCACTGACTGTGGGTACTTGACACTGGACTTCAGGCATTTTGGCATTTCCCTCTCCCCATTCTTCCTCCAGACTCTGGCACCTTGATTACCGAATGACATGCAAAATTTGCTTTCATCCGAAAAAAGTACTTTGGACCACTGAGCAACAGTCCAGTGTTGCTTCTCTGTAGCCCAGGTCAGGCGCTTCTGCCGCTGTTTCTGGTTCAAAAGTGGCTTGACCTGGGGAATGCGGCACCTGTAGCCCATTTCCTGCACATGCCTGTACACGGTGGCTCTGGAAGTTTCTACTCCAGACTCAGTCCACTGCTTCCGCAGGTCCCCCAAGGTCTGGAATCGGTCCTTCTCCACAATCTTCCTCAGGGTCCGGTCACCTATTCTCGTTGTGCAGCGCTTTCTTCCACACGTTTCCCTTCCCACAGACTTCCCACTGAGGTGCCTTGATACAGCACTCTGGGAACAGCCTATTCGTTCAGAAATTTCTTTCTGTGTCTTACCCTCTTGCTTGAGGGTGTCAATGATGGCCTTCTGGACAGCAGTCAGGTCGGCAGTCTTACCCATGATTGCAGTTTGGAGTAATGAACCAGGCTGGGAGTTTTTAAAAGCCTCAGGAATCTTTTGCAGGTGTTTAGAGTTAATTAGTTGATTACAGCACTCATTATTGATTTCATTTTGTATTCGTATATAGGTCACCCTATATCAGTTTTCACTTTATTAGCGCAGATTTTTATTTTGCTGTATGTCTTTTGTTGTAGTAGAACACTTTTTTTAGTTTCCTGCTTGATATTTACCGAATAAGCGCAATATTTCTTTCACCATTGTCGTTTTTATTTGATGCAGTCTGATTCCTGTAAATATTGTCACCCTTTGTTTGGGGATGCTGGTCATGCCTTACCACACATTTACTTCACTTGCCACACTATTCCCCGTAATGTCACAGGGGAAGAATGTCTTGGGGTTAGTCATTGAAGAGTTCCAGGTATGGATAATTTACATAGTGGGATCTCTCTATGGCCACATCAGCATTATGGGTGCCCTTAAAGGGGCGACTGTATCTGTAAGACTTTATAAATGTATTAACTCTTTTTATTTGATACCAGTGGTGTGTGTGTGTGTGTGTGTGTGTGTGTGTGTCTCCCCCTCCTTTTTAACTGGCATAGAATTGTATTCTAATTATAAGCAGATGTTCAGAACACCCCGCCCATCATCATGGTGCTGGAAAGCAGAAAGTGCAAGGTCTGGAGGAAGACTAGAGAAGGGCGAAGTCAGCTGCTGGAGTGTTCTAAATGCTGCAACCAGGGGAGGCAGAGACTCACAGGATCTGTAGGAGTTCTGTCGTCCACTGTTGCCAAAAGCTGAGAAGGGGGCAGACGCGAGCCTTAACACGGCTGCACCGAGAAGTGCAGGATATGGTGGAGGAGTTCTGTCGTCCTGTCCTCTCTGCTGCGGTTTGCTAAGCCAAAGTGGGGGGTAGAGACTAGGAGTGCCGCAGCTGCTGGAAAGGTGCAAGGGCCATATGAAATGGCCTGATTCCCCCCATGGTCCTTGTGTTTGACACATGCGCTCTAGAAGCTGAAAATCCCTGTAATAGAACCTGCTACTATAGTGATTTCTTCTTCCAGGCCCCGTGCATGAACAAATGTCTTGCTGCATTGTGAACACACGCACCATTTGTAGACCGCTTTGCATTTTCTCAATGAATGTAAAAAGTTCTCTGATTGGACAAGGTGGAGAAGCAGGGTAAGCGACATCATAAAGCATCTTAAATTGGTGCTATTAACACAAACTTAAGACTGTGATAGCGCCATAAATCTGGGGAGCTCATCTTCACCCCCACTTTTTTTTTGTGTACTCTGCCTCTAGAACACTGAAAATATTAAGCATGGTTATCGGACATAAAAGGAAAGTAGAACACACAGCCAACACATCTAGGGACTGGCAAGCTCTATTTATATTACATTTTTGTTCTTTGGTTACAATTTTTTTCAATGAGACTAGCTGTGTTCTCTGGTCGTACTGTGTCCATTTTTCTGTCTGCTAGCATGAGACCTCTTTTGTTACTGTATATACCTTTTATATCATTTAGTTTTTTTATATATATATTTTGTGACAGGAAGTCAGGTAAATCTGGGGGTGTTGTCACAGACGGGAGATACATTTCTGCCTTGTTTAGAAAATTCACCAATTGCTATCAGGTGTTGGCTGCAGAGGTAACCAGAAAGGTTTAAAGGGGAGTTCCACCCACAATTTCACTTTTTAAATATAAATACCCCTGTAATACACAAGCTTAATGTAGTCTAGTAAAGTTAGTCTGTAAACTAAGGTCCGTTTTGTTAGGTTGTTAGAGCATTTAGTTAGTTTATAATCTAGAAATAGACCATGGCCATCTTAAGTGTGGGCATCATGAAGCAAGACTGTATGACTTCCTGGATTTCAGCCTTGCAGATCTCGCACATGCTCAGTGCTGCACAAGCGATGTAATAGGTTTCAGTCAGGTTTCCATAGCAACGGGAGTGTCAGAGGAAGTTGCCGCCCCTTCTCTATGCAAATAGGCTATTTGCGAGGACTACTGGGATACATGATGCCTATCCCAGAAACCCTTGCGAAATAGCCTTGTGACATAATAGCCTAGGCTAATAAGGAGGAGGAAGTAAAGGACTACAAAATAAAGGTATTTACAAGCAACAAAATAAATAAAAATTGTCCATTCTGAACACTATGAGATTAAGGCATGCAGCACAGACAAACATAAAAAAATGTGTGGAACTCCACTTTAAGGACATTGGATAGCTTCAGCTGTTCAGAATGAGGCAATTTAGGCCTCTATAAATTGTTCAGAGGATTACTTCTCAATGCTGCATCCTGAGGCTTGTTGAGTTAAGGAGAGCAGTGAGTTGAGGAAGACTTCTGAAGGTGAAGTGGTGGTTGATATTTTTGCTGTGTGATAAGAAAATCAAAAAGACCATTGTTTTCTGCTGAAAGACCAGCAGTAGGCTGTGCCAGACTCCATAGGTAGGTTCCTGTGTTGTGAAGGTAGACGGCCCAAGTGGCCAGGGTTTATTTTTATGTTTTGTTTATGCTGTTTTGATGCTTGCACTTGTTTCCAGCAATATGGAAGAATAAACCATAACCCTTGTTTTTCAACCACCCACGGCTGCCTCTCTGTATAAATTCAGTGTGTAGTGAACCCACTCAGGAGGTCACACACCCCCGCTACCGAGCTAACCCCTTACAATATGTATATTTTTTTATTAAACATGCATTACTGTATAAACGTTTAAGGCAGGTGTAAATATATTTTGTAAATTAAGAATGCTTTCAGAATTGGAAGTGTTTAAGGCCCCTTTCACACGAGCTGATAGAATTAGGCTTTTAGCTGTGGATAGATCAAGTACTCTACCGCAGCTAAACTTAGACAATGCTTTCTATGTCTTCATTCACACACTGCCTTTACCAATGGTTTTGTTACATGGGGTTTGGTGTGGCTAGAAAAAATAAAATTTGTGTCCCGGAACTATTTATTGCAG
This sequence comes from Rana temporaria, assembly GCF_905171775.1. Lineage (NCBI taxonomy): Eukaryota > Metazoa > Chordata > Amphibia > Anura > Ranidae > Rana > Rana temporaria. The sequence continues at coordinate 252,731,328 of NC_053491.1, forward strand.
CTATTTATTGCAGCTATCTACACCTAACTGCAGGTAATCGCAGTGTACTATTACACTTGCAGATAGCAGCGGCAACAAGGAAAGTAAAACCGGAAGCACATCGGAAATGGCAAGAATTTTCCAACACAGCTAAACGCAGAGCTGCACGTAAACGCAGCTAATCGCAATATACAACTGCAAGTGAACGCTGTCCCTGTATTCTCTGAATTTCTAAATAGCAAAACATGCTTTTAACTGCGGCAGAACAGCTGCCCGTGTGAAAGGAGCTCTATATATATATATATATATATATATATATATATATATATATATATATATATATATATATATATATATATATATATATAATAAATTATAAATTATAAATTAACAAAATTGAAAGTAAATGAACAGAATAGAAATCTGAATCAATATTTGCTTTCAAAACTGCAATTCTATGTACACTTTCACACAATTTTTGAAGGAACTCGGCAGGTAGTTAGTTCCAAACATCTTGGAGCACTAACCACAGATGTGGGAGGTCTCAAATCTTTCAGTCTCCATATAATCCCTGACACTTGATGTTAATATTAGGGCTCTGTGGTGGCCAAACCATCACCTCCACCTTCTTGGTGACAATGGCTGCATGTTTGGGGTTGTTCTGCTGCAGAATAAATATGGAGGCCAATTGCATGCCTCTCAGATGGTCTGGCATGATGGATAAATGTCTGCCTGTATTTCTCAGCATTGAGGACATCCTTGATCCTGACCAAATCTACAACCCTATTTACAGAAATGCTTCCCCAAAACATGCAAGGAACCTCCACCATGCTTTTACTGTTGATTGTACCTCTCCAGCCCTTTACAAACAAACTGCCTTTTGCTACAGCAAAATTTGTAAAAATGTACTCCTCATTGAAGGACCTGCTGACGTTCTTCTGCACCCCAGTTCCTAGATTTGTGTGCAAAAGTTACAAGGCTAAGCAAGTATGCATGAAAACCTAGGAACTGGGCTGTAGAAAAATGGCAGCAGGTGCTGTGGACTGATGAGTCAAAATCTGGCTCCCACAGAGCCCTGATCTCAACATCATGTCTGTCTGGCTGGGACTTCATGAAGAGACAGAAGGATTTGAGGCAGCCTATGCCCCAATATGTTTGGAACCACCTACCTGCCAAGTTCCTTCAAAAGTTCTGTGCCTAGAAGCATTGATTCTGTTTTTGAAGGCAAAGTGGTCACACCAAATATTGATTTAGATTTCTCTTCCATTCATTTACTTTCCATTTTGATAATTGATAGAAAAAATACTTTCATTTCATGATTTGTTTTTATTTATTGAAAAAAACAAGAGCTTACAGTTTAATTGCGTAAAAAAAAAAAAAAAAAATCCCAATTGTGAATGAACAAGAGCAAATCAAGGCATCGACATACCAGACAAACGAGTGTAATATGCCTGTAGACAAATAATTGCAAGAAGTGTACTGTTTTTAAGGTATGTTTATGTAAGCATTACATGACGAACTTGCAAAGATCCTGAGAAGTAGCACGCTGAAACCCTACTAAATACAGCCATGTAGGCAGAGTGTAAAAAAAGGGGATAGAGGATGCAAATGCATCCCATCACTCTCACTCCCCACACCACTACTTTTTGTTTCAAAAAGCCAGGTCGCCACCACTAACCAGAACTCCGGCATTTGGACATGTTTTTTCTGAGAGATGCTAATCGGCTCTTTGATTTCTTCCATTTTGTTAAGCCTCTGAAACCATTCCCTCATCGTCGGGACTTGGTCCAAACACCAGTGGCGGGGTATACAATGTCTAGCTGTATTAATCATATCCAGTGGCGTAACTAGAACCTTCTGGGCCCCGATGCAAGAAACCATGAAGGGCCCCCCTGACCCCCGGACAGGGCTCTTTTCTCTGAGCCCGTTGGCGGAACAGGACCCGGTTGCAAGTGGGTGGCTGCATATAAAGGAACCGATTTCTCCAGTTCCCCCTGCTTCTCCTCCTCTCCCTCCTGCAGGTATTCAGCGGCTGCAGGAGGAAAATGGAGGCATCGGTTGCTCTATGTCAGTGTTTCTCAATCTTTTTCCAGTCAGGGCACCCTTGAAGTATATCCCTAGGTGAATGGGGCTATACTGCAAACCCCCGTGCAACTGTGTGCATTGCGTGCAGTTGCAGCATAGCGATGATGCATTTAAGGGGTTAAAACAGGCGGTCAGTAGGCAAGATATTGCCTCTTTACCGGCTGTCAAATGCCTCTGAAAAGCGATCTGAGCATGGATCGCTTTTTGGAGGAACAGACTTTTTTTACTGGTACTATGAACAATCAAAAAATAAATAAACAAATAGGTTCTGATTGTACACATATAGGGGGTCAGGATTAAAAGCGCGTACATAAAATGTGCATACATACATGTAAACACAAACACATATAAAAACACACACATATATATAAATGCACATATGCACGCACATATAAACTAGTGGCGGCTGGTGCTCAACATTTTTAGGGGGCATAAGCAAACTGAAAAATTCTTAAAAAAACATAATTTGCAGCCACTGTGCCCTTCATTTACAGCCACCCTGCCCATCAAAAGCTGCCACTGTGCCCATCAAATGCTGCCACTGTGTCCATCAATAGCTGTCACTGTACCATCAAACGCCACCACTGTGCCCATCAAATGCTGCCACTGTGCCCATCAAATGCTGCCACTGTGCCCATCAAACGCCACCACTGTTCCCATCAAATGCTGCCACTGTGCCCATCAAACTCTGCCACTGTGCCCAAATGCTGTCACTGTGCCCATTTAAATGCCGCCACTGTGCATCAAATGCTGCCACTGTGTCCATTAAATGCTGCCAGTGTGCCCATCAAATGCCAGTGTGCCCATTAAATGCTGCCATGCTGCAACTGTGCCATCGAATGCCATCACTGTGAATCCCCCTGCCCGCTCGGCCAGAACTTACCCTGTCTCGTGGGGCAGCAGGTGACCGCCACAAGCGGGGTCCTTCATGCGTCTCCTGCCGTCCTCATCTCCCTTCCTCTCCTCCTGATAATCGTCCAATAGCTGCTCCTATCGTTTCAGCCAATCAGGTGACGGGTAATAGACCTGCACACCTGATTGGTGGAGAGGTGGTTCAGTGTTAGGAAAGTGAATATTAATTTGCCCTTCTAACACACCTGGGTGGACTGTGAGCTCCCAGCATGGCGCTCGCAGTTTACCTATTTTGAAGCCTATTAGAGCCTATGGCTCTAATCAGGTGCTTCAAACTCCCCCCCCCCCCCGCTGTAATTCAGGCACCCAGCACCCGAAAAGGGGCCGGACATCTAAATATGGGGGTGGCAGCGGTGACCATGGATAGATTCATGCTATGCATGAATCTATCCATTAGTCATAGAGGGGGTGGCTGGAGAGAGGGGGCGGCACCCATGCACCCTTATGGACGCACGCCACTGAAAACATATGCACATACATGCACTCACATACATACATATGCACACACACACACATGCATACATACACACACACACACACACACACACACACATTAGGGTGACCAGACATCCCCGGTTTCTGGGGACAGCCCCCATATTGAGAACACTTTCCCCTGACCAAGTCTCAGGGCCGGATTAACAATGGGGCTGATGGAGCTGCAGCTCCAGGCCCCTTTCTCAAGATAGGCCCATTTGCCCAAAAAAAAAAAAAAAAAAAATTTTTTTTTTTTTTTTAAGATTTTTTTTTTTTAAGATCGAATTTGGGGGGTTGTAGCTCGATGACCAGAGGTCACAGAAACCCCGCATTTGGGGGTAGGCATGGGAAGACCTACCCCACAACTGGTTAAAATATGGGACGGCTATCATTTATGGTTCCGGAGATACGGGCCTGCTTGCACAGCCTGTCAGAAGCTACATTCAGAGCGGCCAATATAAATACAAGCTGACACACTGCTGCAGACTGATAGGATCACAGTGCGTATAATAATTATTTGTATATTACTCATGGTAATTAAACCCCTTGCCACCCAGGCCAATTCTGACATGTCTCTACTACATGTAAAAATCATCATTTGTTTTTTGCTAGAAAATTACTCTATGGTGGTCTTTGCACTTTTTATGTTGCAGGGTACAGAGCTGCACGATTCTGGCTAAAATGAGAATTGCAATTTTTTTGCTTAGAAGATAGATCACGATTCTCTCACCATTCTTGCGGCGTAACATTAAACATTAAAACAAAACAAAAAAAAAAATGGGCTAACTTCACTGTTTTGTTTTTATGGTTTTTATTATTCATTGAAGTGGGAAAATGCAGTGTGACATAACATATTGCAGCAATAGCCATTGTATTCCCTAGAGTCTCTGCTAAAATATATATAATGTTTGGCGGTTCCAAGTAATTTTCTAGCAAATAATATTGCTTTCTAACTTAAGAAAGTGGTTCAATTTAGTTACAATGTTAGTTAGTTACAATGTTTCATTTTGTTTACAAACTTCGCAGACTGCCCAGATTTGTTCTTTACACACAGAAGTGTATCCCTTTGATCTAAGAAGGAAGTGTCAGTTACAATGTTTCCTGTTAAAAACTTGGCAGACTGCCCAGATATTTTCTTTTGATAGCTGAAAGTCTCTCCACTTGTTATATGAAAGAATCAGCAAACTCTGCATTGAAGATCGTCAGGGGGGTTGAATCAAGATAACGATTCTTTTAACGATTAATTGTGCAGCTCTAGCACGGTATTTGCGCAGCAATTTTTCAAACATGTTTTTTTGGAAAAAAATGTTTCATTCATTAAAAAAACAGTTAGTTAGTTAAGTTAGCACAATTTTTTTTGGTATCCTAAGCAATGCTTTACATTTCTTTAGGTTACATGTTTAGAGTTACAGAGGAGGTCTAGTACTAGAATTATTGTTCTCGCTCTAACGATCGTGGCGTATGTAACCTGTGTGTATCTGGCTCTGATACTACCAGTGCCTACCCAGCCACTGACTAGTATCTCTCCCCAGCCTGTCCCCACACACCCTCTCACCTGCTGACCTGTGGATGGGGGAATCACTCCTGCAGTGTTATTGTGTTCTGCCAGTGCGTACAATGATCAGTGTTGCTAACTTTAGCTGGCAGCACTGATTGTTTTAAGAAAAAAAAACAGGCTGGTTGTACTCAAGTTGATTAATAGATTGACTTGTGTAAAACCAGCTAGCCCATACATAGATTGACTATGGCTGGTCTCTGCATAATTGGCGTAATTTCAATCCATGTATGACCCGCTTAACCACTACTCAGTCCCTAAATATCCTTCCACTCCTGTACATAGTGCTCACTGTCATACTCTCCACACTTCTCTCCTGTACATAGTGCACACTGTCATACTCTCCACACTTCTCTCCTATACATAGTACCCACTGTCATACCCTACACACTCCTCTCCTGTACATAGTGCCCACTGTCATACCCTCCACACTCCTCTCCTGTACATAGTGCCTGCTGTCATACACTTCTCTCCTGTACTTGGTGCCCACTGTCGCACCCTCCACACTCCTCTCCTATACATAGTGCCCACTGTCATACCCTCCACACTCCTCTCCTATACATAGTGCCCACTGTCATACCCTCAACACTCCTCTCCTATACATAGTGTTCACTGTCATACCCTCCACACTCCTCTCCTATACATAGAGCCCACTATCATACCGTCCACATTCTTCTCCTGTACATACTGCCCACTGTCATACCCTCCACACTTCTCTCCTGTACATACTGCCCCATCAAACCCTCCACACTCTCTGGTACGTACTACCCTCTGTCATACCCCCTCACTCTTCCTGTACATAGTGCTTTTTTCCGTACCCTTTGTACTCCTCTCCTGTACATAGTGCCCACTGTTAGACCCTCCACATTCCTCTCCCTCACCTGCACATACTTCCCACTTATATACCGTCCATATTCCTCCCCTATGTCGCTTACCCACAAAAACAGTTCTTTAAAATTATACTGAATATCCTCAATGTTACCAGCTCTAGAATAGACACACTTTTGTTAGTTCAACTAAAGGAAATATCAGTTCTCATATTTGTTCTGCCCCATTATTAGTACTCATTTAATTTTGTGATTACTACTATGATGTATAGAGGAACATCGGGGATCTCGGCTACTCTAAATATAGCACTTATATAAAAAAGTGGCCCTGAAAATATTTTTTAAATGTTGGCAACTGTGCACTTAGGCACTGCCCAAGGGCCACCGTCCACCGGGTCAGTAGGGGCCCCCATGAGAAGCTCCTGGGATCCTGTGATAATAAAGCGGTAGTAAACTTTCCTGACATTACTACTTTTTAGAGGCCCTGGGGTAGGTTATGCCACAACGTACAAGTATGCACAGCATATTAGCACATTAGTGTACACTTCAATTTTCAGACTGAGCCCTCCAGTGCTGCGATGAATCAGGCGGGGCCCGGACACTTCCATCTTCACCCGGTCTTCCTTCTGGGTTCTGTGCCTTTGGTCACTTGCCTTGGCTGGGCTGCGTTCATGTCATTCCCACGCATTTATTTATTATTTATTACACCCCATTCACACCTCCGCGACAAAACGCCCGACGCCGGCCGCTCGTGCCGCTGGAGGGGAGAATTCCCATTGCTGTCTATGAGATGGTTCACATCTCATAGACGCCGTACACCTGCGGCATGAAAAAAAGTCCCGGACCCTTTTTTTCAGGCGGCATTGGCGTTCGGCCATACAAAGCAATAGGAAGGATTTGTAAAAAAAAAGTTACACTATTCGCGCAAAATACGCCGCGTACGCGGCGTTACTTGTCGCGGAGGTGTGAATGCAGCCTAAAAGGCCCCACCAAAATCCTCAGCACCAGGCCCATGATGTTCTTAATCTGGCCCTGCCAAGTCTGTCCCCGGTTTTGTCCCCAGATTGGATTTAAACAGGGGCTTGGGCAATTTCAAAGACAGTCAGTGCAGAATAGAAAAAAAAATCTGAATTGCACACCCGCCGCTCCTACTAGCTTAGGGGGGGGGTATAATTTTTTTCCATTATCTGTGCTCCTTTCTGATGATTATGCCTCTTCTGCCTTCGCTCAAGCCCCGGCCTGCTGCCTGCCTGCTTATCTCCTTGCCTTGCCCTGGCGGAGTGATCTTCCTCCGCTCCCCACTCAGTAGTAGCCGGGGCCCGGAGATCAAGACTTGACAGGCTGTTAGGCGGGCGGTGGCGGCAACGGGCAGAGAGTCGCTGATTGCCGCCATTACTAGTAAAAAAAAAAAATATGTTCCCGGATTTCCTTTTAAACATCTGGTCACCGTAAAGTGGTAGTAAACTCTGTACTACCACTTTAACCTACAGGTAAGCCTATAATAAGGCCTATAATAAGGCTTACCTGTAGGTATAAAGAATATCTCCTAAACCTGTAAGGTTTAGGAGATATTCCCCCCGCAATACGCTGCTGACTGCAGCGGCACATGCGCAGCGGGGATCCTTGGCTAAAGGACCGGCAGCCCCCGGACCTTGCCGGAGAGAAGTCTCCTGCGTGCATGCGCGGGAGTGACGACATCGCCGCTCCAGCCAAACACAGCGCTGGAGCGGCGATACCCGGAAGACACGCCGAGGAAAGATGACATCTCCCTCGGCGTGGGCCAGGTTCGTTCCAAGGTAAGTATTTCATAATCGGCTAGTATGCGGTGCATACTAGCTGATTATGGCTTTTGCTTTTCAGGTTTAAAAAAAAAAAAAGACAGTGGGTATACAACCACTTTAACATACATGCATGCGCACACACACATGCATACATGCACACACACATGCATACATACATACATGCACGCATACACACACATATACACACACACACACACACATATATACACACACACACACACACATATATATACACACACACACACACACACACACACATATACACACACACATGCATGCACACACACACACATGCATGCACACACATACAGTAGATAAATAGTCATGAAAAAAAACGGCAGACATTTACCTTGGCTCTTCCTGCCGGGTACTGCACTCTAGGGGGAGACAAAGAGCACACACTACTTTCATGTGACGAGCTCCTTCCCTGCACAGTTCGTCTGACGATCGAGGAGCTCATCTCAGCCGCCCCTGCCGCTCCTTCTATCGAAGAGTACAGGGGGCCCTCAAGGGCCCCCTGCAGCAAGGGGCACGGTCGCAATTGCGATCTCAGCGACCCCTATAATTCCACCACTGATCATATCACCAAAGACTTGCAGTAGGCTGCTTTTGGAATGGATGGTGAAGGTATTGAGCTGGGGAATAGTCAAGCGTTTCAGTGTTGACCGCCATGGTGATGGTGGATATCATCAGAGAAAACGTATGCAGGAGTGAAGGGTCCTGTACTATCAAGGATAGATGTTATAGCCACATTCCTTGGTTGCAAAGTTGAGGGAGCCCTTATGAACTGGGGTGCAAAGGGATTCCCAGTCGTATCGGAAAAGGGGCAGACCAAGGTCCTGTTTCCATGCCTGACTGGAGAAGCTTGTGTAGGCAGAAAGTTCTCCAAATAGTGAGGAATATAATTAAGAGATGAGATGCCTCTCGGGTTGCTTCCCACCACAAAGTGTTTCAAGTGCATTAAGCGATCTAGTCCAGGCAAAGGGATTGCTATAAATCAGAAATTTATTTTATTTGAAGGTGAGTCCAGAATGGCATTGAATGTTCAAGTAAGGTGTTTACATCAAGAGGAGTTTTCCGTGTCAAAAGAATAACAAAGTGAGGCCAAAACATCCTGATGTGGACACATTGTGGCTTAAAAGTTAAAAGTTGACATTCACACCCAGTGGGAAAGTGGGATTGAAGCACGGGGGGGGGGGGGTCAAAGGGTCAAATTCAGAAGTAGTTAAAGGGGGGGGGGGGAATTCTCTAAGAATCAGGTGTTAAGCCTATCAAAGTTTTATGTATTTCTGAAAGCATTCTTCATTTCTAGCATTTTTTTTCACATCTGCCTAAGGCTTTTGCACAGTACTGTACATGAATATCGGACACCTACAGAAAAAAAGAATTAAATGGGGATACCCATATACATTCCAGATTGCCTGCAAAGCCAAACAGATACTGTTGCATTTAATGAAGGACTGGTTTTAAGCAAGCATTCCCCGTGCCCCTGGTAGTGCTAGAGAGCAGTTGAGCCTTACGAATCATATAGCAGATATGATGGATACCTCTATTGTCTCCGGCCCTCCGTCTGGTAAAATAGATTGCTCTTTGATTCGTGTGATTGTCTAACCCCCAGGCATCATTTAATCTGGTTAACTGAACACATACATTTGTCTTTTTTTTTTTTTTCCCAAGCTCATAGATTTGTGATTTTGGTAATTACACCTAGGACATTAATAGGATGTGAAACCTTTTTAATAATTAACACTAATCCTTGTTTGTCTACCTCCATCTAAAATGAGTGCTTGAATATTTTCTACACATTTGTGCATGAATTTTAAATTGGTACAAGCTTTTCCTTTAAGTGTGCTGAGCTGTGAGTTGTGCACTTGTTGGACTATCAAAAAAGCACTCGAAGAATAAATCCCTCATCCCTAGTTTTTATTTTTTGTTTTAATTTTTTTAAATGGAATAGTACTGGTATGGTATATTTATTTTTATTTTTTTCATGTTTTTTGTTTCTTTGGTTGTTCGCCTCTTGAACAACTTCAGCCCTGGAAGGTTTTACCCCTTTATTGACCAGAGCACATTTAACAATTTGGCACTGCGCTGATTTAACTTGTAATTTTTCGGTCATGCAATACTGTACTCAAACAAAATATGTCTCCTTTTTTATATTATATATATATATATATATATATATATATATATATTAGTGCTGTCAAGCGATTAAAATTTCTAATCGCGATTAATCGCATTAATGTCATAGTTAACTCACGATTAATCACATTGAAAAGTGAATCGGCTTGCTTTTTGCAAATGTTTTTTTATTGAAAACAAAATTGGCATATAATGTAGTGTTCAAAACTAACATTCACACTTGGAACAAATAATCTCTCACACAATGTAACACTTTGTTGAACATTATATCCTCTATATATTAGATAGTGCTTTTCAGGATGGTGTTTACAATCCAACCATTTATGCAAGGCTTAAATACCACCAATAGGGTAGTTAAGTATCATTCTTTCCGTTGTTATATGCACCTGCAATATTATATATATATATATATATATATATATATATATATATATATATATATATATATATATATATATATATATATATATATATATTGCAGGTGCATATAACAACGGAAAGAATGATACTTAACTACCCTATTGGTGGTATTTAAGCCTTGCATAAATGGTTGGATTGTAAACACCATCCTGAAAAGCACTATCTAATATATAGAGGATATAATGTTCATAATTCCAATGATATAACTGCCAGAACTGCATAAACAAACCACATTGCAGATACATACTAGCAGCCATTGGTGTATTGGCACATGAAGGTGGAGTTACCCAGTCTTGTGTGTATTTATTTTAGTGACTGGCAAACACTAAGGTGAGTGATCTTTATTTGACTGGTGACTATTTTATCCAATGCTCCTTAAACTGACAGAACCCGAACGTCGGTGCGCATGCGCCGTATAGAGCCGCACCGATGTTCGGGTTTTTCCGGCAACCTGTGACGCGCAGTATGCGCCGTTCGGAAGCCTGTCAATCACAGGCAGTGCTTGGGAACGCCCACTCCCGCGGGATCGCCGTCAGGTGAAAATCGGGATTAAGAGGTACGTGCTGAAAAAAAAAAATGTTTTAAAGGGTGAACCTCCTTAATCGCGCGATAAAAAAATTGACGGCGTTAAAATGGGTTTGTGTTAACGCCGTTAACGCGTTTAACTGACAGCACTAATATATATATATTTTTTTTTCACAAATGGAGCTTTCTTTTACGATGTAAACAAAAAAGCCTGCAAATTAAATAATATAAAATATATAAATATATATACTGTGTGTGTGTGTGTATGAATGAAATATATATATATATAAATTTATTTTGGGGTGTAATTTGACATATATCCTTGGCATTTTTTTAGCAATATATAATTTAATATATAATTTAATATTTTGTAAATTAAAAAAAAAATTGCAGAAACGTGTGGCAAAATCTAAATTATTCCATGGACTTTACCTGCCCATTGGAGGAAAAAGTCCAGAAAGGTCTTACATTTGGGAACTGCTATAGGTTTCCAGACAAATTGTCTGGCAAGGGGTGGTTTTGGGCAGTTAATCAGCGTATAAATTGCTTTGGTCAACAAAAGATCTGTACAGATCTTCCGTGAAAAACAGCTCAAAAAATTCTGCTGTTTCCACCTTAATTCCAGGTTGGCCAGTGAATGGGGAAAGCGCTGTAGAATCTGTGGGCTGTCAATCAGGGCTTGCAAGTGCATCAGGATGAGCACTATGGGCCTGTGTTCAAACTCTTGGTGGCTGTTGGGCACTAATTGTGCTAGCCACCGCACCAGCTTGAACTGCACTTATGGGACTTGCCACTTCAACAAGTGATACTGCAGTGCTGGTTTGTCTATGACCAGGGTGTACTAGGCAGCTGGTGCTTGCCAGTTCACCAGAAGGTTGAGCGGCACTAGTACTGACACTCTGCTGCATACGAGTATCATGCGGTTGTTGCACCTCAGCAACAGAAGAACGGAGTCGGGTACACCTGACCTTATCAGAGACCACTACTCCGTCATCAAAGGCATCTGTCGGGGTGCCACTCTCTACAGGTTCAAATACTGAGCCTGAATCTGACAGTGAGGATTCCCAGCTCTCATATGTTATGCTCAGCATCCTCTAGGCCAGGGTTTGACAAATTTTGTAGGGCTGTTACTGATCAAAGTTTTTGTGTTAGATTTTATTTTATTTTTTAATTGATTTGACTAATTTCGATTAATTATAACGCATATACAGATCCAACTACTTTTAGCTGATCTCCTCCTTGAAGGCTAATTCCCAGTGCAGCTACCAACCACTGGAAAAATGGATAGGATACAAAAAACACACAAAGGCAGCACTCGATGGGAATAGCATTAAAACTTTTATGGTTTTCAAGTAGGTAACAAAATAAATATTGCACTGGAGATAAAATTAATGTAGCTACATAAACTGTAATACCAAATGGTAGCAAAAGCAGTCATAAATTATGTAGCCAAGTATGATACTGGTATAAAAATGTGTACAACGATACCACTGCTGAATCCAGATCAGTCCGTTGGCATGTAGATGTCCCGTGAAGGGAACGATCACAACTCCCAGTGGATGGTTGTAGAATCCCAGGTTGATAGAGGGAAGTGTAACAGCCCTTGCGTGTGGCAGATAGTAAGGTCCCGCCGGCATGCAGATATGAAGGCACAGCAAAGGAGCCCTTCAGGTGGACATGGCAAGCCCCGCCGGTGTCCGTGACATCATCAGCTCTCCGGAACTCCCTGAAGGTCCGGAAGCCGGCTGAGAGGTGAGTACAAATCAAAAAAAAATTCATGGATCAAAAAAATGTAAGATTAATCGATGAATTAATAGTTAATTTCCACAGCCCTACAAATTTGTTTGGAATCTATTAGCCAGCTAAAAAAAAGTTAAGGAGCCAGAAAACGCGCCCGTCCCGCCAAGCTCGCACGCAGAAGCGAACACATACGTGAGTAGCGCCCGCATATATAAACGGTATTCAAACCACACATGTGAGGTATCGCCGCGATCGTTGGAGCGAGAGCAATAATTCTAGCTCTAGACCTCCTCTGTAACTCAAAACATGCAACTTGTAGAATTTTTTAAACGTCGCCTATGGAGATTTTAAAGGGTAAAAGTTTGTCGGCATTCCACAAGCGGACGCAATTTTGTTGGGTATCACTTTACTCGGCGTAACCATATCTTTCACAATATAAAAAAATATATAACTTTACTGTTGTCTTATTTTTTTATTAAAAAAAGTGTATTTTTTCCCCCAAAAAAAGTGCGCTTGTAAGACCGCTGCGCAAATACGGTGTGACAAAGTATTGCAACGATCGCCATTGTATTCTCTAGGGTGTTAGAATAAAAAAATATGCATAATGTATGTTTGGGGGTTCTAATTAGAGTGAAGGAGATGGCAGTGAAAACCACCAGATGGCGCCAGGTCACGGAAGGCAGCCTGGGCCTTCACAAGGCTGCAAAGCCGCGGCCTAAATTACCGGCCGTCGCGGGCCCGCCACGATCGCGTGGAGGTGGGGGGCGCACGGAGACGGGCTATTTTTCAGCTGATCAAAAGTTTAGGACCACATCCCTTTTTAAAAGACCAAATCTGTGCAAAGATGTGGATTCATTGTCATTTTCTGTCAGGTAGTCACACGTTGTGATGGCAAAGGCAAAAAAACCTCTCCCTTTTTTGAACGTGGTCGGGTTGCTGAACTGCATAAGCAGGGTCTCTCAACGCGCCATCGCTGCTGAGGCGGGACGCAGTAAGACAGTGATTTGGAATTTCTTAAATGATCCTGAGGGTTATGGAACAAAAAAGTCTAGTGGAAGACCCAAAAAAATTTCACCAGCACTGAGCCGGAGGATACAATTGGCTGCCCGTCAAGACACTGGACGATCCTTGGCCCAAATTAAGGCCCTTACTGGTGCTGACTGCAGTCCCATAACCCCATAACCATCAGATGGCATCTGAGACTGAAGGGCTTCAAAAACAAAAAACGTCTTCAAAAACCTTGTCTCCTTGAACTCCACAGAACTGCTCGTTTGGACTTTGCAAGAGAGCACCAAACATGGGACATTCAAAGGTGGAAGAAAGTTTTACTCTGATGTTTTACACCGAAATAATTTTTTTAACATTACATTGAGCTCACTTCAGAGATTAACTGTATGCTGATCTTTTTTTTTTTTGTCGTTCAATCGCTAATCCCCCCCCCCGGCTTCCGGGTGGTGAATGCGGCAGGACTGGTCGTTCCTATCCAGCAGGCAAGTGATTGGCATGATGACAAACACTACCCCCGTCGCATATGGAGCATCACGAGTTGCCGAAAGAAGCCGAACGGCGAGTCGGCACTATACGGCGCCTGCGCAGTAAGCTCTACACGGCAGGCGCCGTATAGCGCCGAATTGCAGCTCGGCTATTTACGGAAATCTGGTGACGTGCGTTGTGCGACATGGGAAGTGTTTTCAACACACGCCAATCATCTAACCCAGGGATAGGAACGCCCAGTCCCGCAGTAATCAGAACCCAGACGCCCTGGAGAAAATCACTATATAACGGTATGTATGACAAAAAAAAAAAGATCAGCATACGGTCAATCTCTGAAGTTAGCTTAATGTAATGTTAATTTTTTTTTTTTTTTTTAGGGTGAACCTCCGCTTTAACCTTTATGGTCCTGATGGCTTCCAACGTTACTGGCATGACAAGCAGATCCCACCTGAGATGTTTCCTACGCGTCAGTGGAGGGGGCGCCATAATGGTCTGGGGTGCTTTTTCCTTCAGTGGAACAATGGAGCTTCAGGAAGTGCAGGGGCAGATGTTGCAGAGAGCATTCCTCATGACTGAGGGCCCTCGTCTGTGTGGTAACGACTGGGTTTTACAACAGGACAACGCTACAGTACACAATGCTCGCAGGACAAGGGACGACTTCCAGGAGAATAACATCACTCTTTTGGCCCATCTTGCGTGTTCCCCTGATCTAAATCCAATTGAGAACCTTTGGGGATGGATGGCAAGGGAAGTTTACAAAGAGAGCTGATTTTACAGTTTTGAAGAGCTCAGTGAGGAGAGCTCTGAAAGCTGATTGGAGGGAAGAGACAAGCCCCCTGTACACAAACAGAGCTGAGGCTGTCAATCCACTGGAGGTCACTCCCTGTCACTTTTCTCTTGGTGTCAGGAAAACTTGTCGTGCCACTGTGCCCCATCAAAAAATGCCGCCACTGTGCCCCATCAAAAGTAAACATTTTACCTGCTGTCCTGGCCTGGGGGTTTACCCTCGTGCTCCCCTCTCTCTCCTCCTCCCGACGTCACAGCCAGACCCTGCCCTGGTGCCAAAGGAAATGAGTCGGTGAGGGAAAGCCGTGCGGAGGTGGGTAGGCGGAGCTTAAGACTCCACCTCCGCCACCTACCTTACATGTAGCCAATTGCCTGTCGCTTATGGGGGCGTGTCGCCCACCGCCCTTTCCTCGGCCAGGCACTCCCATTTACACCATACTTTACTTGCAAGCCCCGGCGCCGCTACAGCAAGCCGTCCGCCGTGGGCTGCATGTGTGCAGGGGCCGGGAATCGTGGAGATAGGTCGCGGAGCTTTCTCATGTGGGGGGGTGCCTTTTTTGGCTGCCACCCTAGGCCTAAATACATCTCTGCCCGGAGCGAAGGGCCCAGAACCCGGGAGAAGAGCCATTTCATCTGTGTATAGCAGGGGTCTCAAACTCAAATTACCTGAGGGCCACAAGACAAGATTCCATATCCCATGGGGGGCCGCATGCAAACTTTCAAACTTCAAAAACAGTACTGGTGTCAGCGAACGCATTATTAACCCTGACCACTACATTGCACACTGACCACTACACTACACACTGACCACTGAGCCATCAGGGTACAGCACATCAGGGCACAGGGCACAGCAAACATGAGTGCACAGCGCACATCAGGGTACAAAGCCCAGCACATCAGGGTACAAAGCCCAGCACATGAGGGTACAGGGCACATCGGAGCACAGCACATAGGGGTACAGCACAACAGGCCACATCAGTGCAGGGCATATCAGGACAGGGCACATGGCACATCAGGGCACAGCACATCAGGGCACATGGCACATCAGGGTACAGGGCACATGAAACAGCACATCAGGGTACAAAGCCCAGCACATCAGGGTACATGGGGCACATCAGGGTACATGGGGCACATGGCACATCAGGGTACATGGGGCACAATCACAGCACATCAGGGCACAAGTGGCATATCAGGGCATATACGAGCACATCGGGGCACATGAGAGCACATCAGGGCACATGGGGCACAACAGGGAACATGGGGCACATGAGAGCACATCAGGGCACAGCACATCAGGACAGGGCACATGGCACATCAGGGTACAGGACATGGCACATCAGGGCACAGCACATCAGGATGCCCTGTACCCTGATGTGCCATGTGCCCTGTCCTGATGTGCTGTGCCCCATGTGCCCAGATGTGCTCTCATGTGCCCCATGTTCCCTGGTGTGCCCTGTGTGCTCTCATGTGCCCCATGGCACATCAGGGTACATGGGCCACATCAGGGCACAATCAGAGGACATGGGGCATATCAGGGCACATGGGGCACACCAGGGCGCAATCAGGGCACAATCAGGGAACATGGGGCACATGAGAACACATCAGGGCACATGGGGCACGGCACATCAGGACAGGGCACATGGCACATCAGGGTACAGGGTACCCTGATGTACAGAGTCCAGCACATCAGGGTACATGAGGTACATGGGGCACATGAGGGCACATGGCACATTGGGGCACATGAGGGCACATGGCACATTGGGGCACATGAGAGCACATCAGGGCACAATCAGAGCACACCAGGGCACATGAGAGCACAATCGGGGCACATGAGAGCACAATCGGGGCACATGAGAGCACATCAGGGCACAATCAGAGCACACCAGGGCACATGAGAGCACAATCGGGGCACATGAGAGCACAATCGGGGCACATGAGAGCACAATCGGGGCACATGAGAGCACAATCGGGGCACACGAGAGCACAATCGGGGCACACGAGAGCACAATCGGGGCACACGAGAGCACAATCGGGGCACACGAGAGCACAATCAGGGCACACGAGAGCACAATCAGGGCACACGAGAGCACAATCAGGGCACACGAGAGCACAATCAGGGCACACGAGAGCACAATCAGGGCACACGAGAGCACAATCAGGGAGCACAATCAGGGCACATGGGAGCACATTAGGGCACATGGGAGCACATTAGGGCACATGGGAGCACATCAGGGCACATGAGAGCACATCAGGGCACATGAGAGCACATCAGGGCACATGAGAGCACATCAGGGCACATGAGAGCACATCAGGGCACATGAGAGCACATCAGGGCACATGAGAGCACATCAGGGCACATGAGAGCACATCAGGGCACATGAGAGCACATCAGGGCACATGAGAGCACATCAGGGCACATGAGAGCACATCAGGGCACATCAGAGCACATGAGAGCACATCAGGGCACATGAGAGCACACCAGGGCACAGGTCAGCATTTACTTGTTGTTTTCTTCAAAGGCAGAGTAGCGCAGGAAGCGTCTGTCATAAGTTCAGTTGTCTCTCATGTCACGCTGCTACTCCCCGACAGCCCCCCCCCCTCTCTTCTCGTCCATCTCAGATGATGTCACAAGCAAATGGGGATGGACGAGAAGAGAGGAGGGGCCGCCGGGGAGTAGCAGTGTGATATGAGAGACAAGTGAACTCATGACAGACGCTTCCTGCGCTACTCTTTATGCACCTCGATCTACACTTCCGCGGCACCCACGGGCCATTTAAAACCGGTCCGCGGGCCGGTACTTTGAGACCCCTGGTGTATAGGATCAATTTATCCGACCATGGACCCGATCTGAATGCCCCGGACAGCATCGGAGAACCGTATAGCCATGGTAATGGATTCAACCATAAGGGCAAACAGTGCCAGGAAAGGCGGCAGCCCTTTCTTGACTCCCTTCATTGGGGGAAGGAAATACGGGTTCCCACCAAGTTTGATACGGGCTACTGGTCTCTGGAATAGAATAGTGATCCATTTGCCAAAACCGTGCCAAAGCCAAATTCATTGAACCACTGATATAGGGCCAAGGCACCGAATTGAAGGTCTTTTCGAAGTCTAACGCTACGAACACCATAGCACTTTGGTCATCAGGGGGAATTTGCCAATGAGTAAAGACCCTGCAGGGATTGCCATCCATGGATTTACCTGACTTGAAGCTGGTTTGGTCAATATTTTACTGGGGGCGGAAGCTGATTTATTCAATATTTACTAGGGGCAGGAGGACCTTGAACAATCTGGTTAACTGATGGGTTTAGTTCCACTATATTATTTATTGCTGTTCAGGGGCTCTGGGGTTCAGCAAAATGGCAGCCTCCAGCAAGGAGAAACTGGAGCAATGCTGGAACCAATTTACAGCATACACAAATTTTTACAGCATAATTAATGTAGAATGCTAAAGAACATTTTTTTATCAAGTTATGTGTAAAGTTCCACTTTTAAATGAGGTCCTGCGAATTGTGTATACTTTTTTTTTTTTTTTTTAAGTTAAAAAAAGAACAAAACACTGATAGGGTCACTATAAGAGGAGTTCTATGTTGCCATTAGAAAATGACAGTTGAATCTTGAACTGGAATGCTTCTTGTATATATTTTGAGCTAGGAGAGAATTTGGCATGTGAAGGCATTTCTTCACTTTGTCGTTCATGCACCCCATGCATGATATAACTCCTGGTTTTCTATATAAATCATGGAGCCATTCATCCTATTTAACATTCACTGTAATGAGTTTTGTGCAGAGATAAATAGTTGCATGGTATTACTTCCATCCCCACGCCATAAATTGTATTGAGAAATCATGCTGAATTCACAGTATTTCTTTGCATACAAAGAGCGTCTGGTGACTTAAGCCAATGTGCATATTTATGCATACAATTTGTAGGAACGGCTTTAAAGCACTAGAAGACATCACTCAAGTTCCACTCCAGACATCCAATTTAATGGGTGGAAAAGATGCATCACACACCAGTAGTTTGCAGAGGGGGGAATCTGAATTTCACAGCATCTCACCTTTAGGTGTTTGCTATATTTGTCTTGTCAGTTTCTTTTTTTAATTATACTTTTAATAAAAAAATGTATGCATGCAAATTCTTTGGATGATAAAACTTGTACAAAATTCATTATGTTTTACATATCTTTCAAGAGATGTGATAAACTAAAGCATACCTAAAGTAAAAAGGCTGAAGCATCGGTGCTATTCCATAGCAAACATCTCCACTTATTTTACCTGCTTTCCACACTGGTAGAAGCCATTTAATCCTGGGACATTCTGGTATGCAGAATGTGTAAGCCTGGCTTCACCCCTTCCTACACCTATCTACTCTATTCACAGTTATAAGTGGCATTGCTTGCCTGTAAAATAGATTGTGAGATGCCCATTGCTGAGGAGAGTAAAAAAAAAAGTCAAATACATTAGTAATTAATGTAGCACTACCCCCGAAGGAGCTGCTGGTTTGTTTTGGGTCTATGCTCTGGTTGTCAACCCCTGAAGTTGGCTCAGAACCCTCCCTCGGCACAACTGGTATAATGGAAACTGTGGACCCCAATGAATCGTTGGATGGCACAGAATCCCTTTACACCACAGCAAATTATATAAATTGTTAACTTGAATTGAATGGATATGACAGACTGTACACAGATTTCAGCTTAACCATAGTGATACTTTACTGGCAAGGTTAAAGCGAAGAAACAAGGGTAAAACAGTAATGAACTGCTCGCAGAGCCCTGCAGAGTCAGCAACAGTAACAACAAATAGGTGCAAGTTAAACTACAGTGGCCCAGATTCAGGTATGACTTGCGCGGGAGCAAGTGTGATTTGCGCCGCGCAAGTACGGATTTGCTCCCAGGCAAATTTGCGGGTGACCCAGAAAGCAAGCTAAGCCTGAAATGTGCCATTTTTGCACAGAGGCAGTTTCTCTGCCCCGGCGCAATTAAGGGGCAATTTTGCTCAGGGAGCAACTTGCGCTCTCATGGTTTTCCCTCAGCAAATATGCAAATGAGGAACTGCCACTGATTCATAAACTTGCGCGTGTGAGGAGCATTTTGCTCCCAAAGCATGCAAGCTGTTTGGCCGGGGCAAATTTGCACTTTATAAAAGCAGGGGCAAGTTAGCAACAGATGGCCACAGGTCAGCTGGAGAGCAACTACAGCACTCCTCACCGTGTGTAGGGACTACAAACAAGAAAAAAAAAAACTTTGAGCATAAACTAAATATAGAAAAGCTCCTAATCTGAGCAAATAAAAAATATCCCCCCCCAAAAAAATATAAGCATAATCAAAATAAATAGAAAAAGCTCATTATATGAGCAGCAAGGGATAGGTAAAAAATACACAAAATAAAAGGAAAAAATATATATATTTTTTTGGACATCCTTGTGTCAAGGGTGCCCCGGCTCTGGCTCCTCAGTCTGCGTGGTTGAGCCTGTGGTGGGGATGGAGCATGGGGTGGGGATGGAGGGGGGGGGGAGCATCAACCCCTACTTCCTCACTCCTGGCAGGTGGTGCCTGCATGCCCTCCATGGCATTGG
Organism: Rana temporaria; assembly: GCF_905171775.1. Taxonomy (NCBI): domain Eukaryota; kingdom Metazoa; phylum Chordata; class Amphibia; order Anura; family Ranidae; genus Rana; species Rana temporaria. Next base: position 252,751,644 of record NC_053491.1, read on the forward strand.
CCAGGCGGGTGAGCACGCTGTTGGTTTGGGCCAACATCCGCAGCTGCCGGGTGGTATTGGTCCTCTGCTGCCGCCGGGTTAATCTCCCCTCCTCCCGCACAGCAGCAGTGTTGGCCTCCACCGCACCTGCCAACCTGCTCACCTCCGCTGTTAGCAAAGCGATGGCGCCCTGCTGCTCGACCATGCAGGTGACCATGGCTCCACAGTTGGCACTGACTTCCTCCAAGCTCTCAGTATCTTGTATCCCCCGGTCAGCATGCAGGGTGAGGGCCTGCTGCAGAGAGGAGGAGGAGGATGCCAGGCTGTCCGCCACCCGCCTCAAGTCTCCCATCATGTCCCCTATATGGCGGGTCTGCCGGGCCTGCTCCTCCTGCAGACCTTCACGGAGGCTGGAGGGTACACCCCTCGTTTTACATAGAGCCTTCCTTGGAGGAGAGGTTGGGGCACGAACTGAGGGAGAAGAAGGGGAGTGGGCCACACTGGAGGGAGGGACACTGGAGGGAGGGACACTGGAGGGGCTTGCCCTGGAAGGGGATGACGTTATGGTCGGGGGGGTGGTGGGGAGGTCAGGGATGGTGGGATCCTCCTGGAGATACACAGATTCATCCAGGTTGAGGATAATGGACTCCTCCACCACTTCCTCCTCCCTAGATGGACTCTGGCCGATATCCTCCTCCACCAACATGCCCAGTATCTGCAGGGGGCCTGACTGGACCCCATGATGTTCTGGGGATGGCGTGGGTCGCCCTACAGCCGACAATGGCGCAGCCTCATCATCAACATCTGTGGATGACACAAAAAAATATGTTGCTGGAGCAACACACTTATCACATGTTCCCTTCTACCCCCTCCCATGATATACAGCAAATATGAGAAATAAAAACTTTTTACATCTTCCCTTCGACCCCCTCATATGTTCACTTCTACCCCCTCCCATGATACACAGCAAATATGAAAACAAAAAACTTACCAGTCCCCAAGTCCCCAACAGTGGAGTCATAGCCTGGGACTCCCTCCACCTGCTCCAGCGCTAGACTTTGCGCGATCACCTCCTCATCAGGATTTAGACAGATCTTGCAGGGTGGTCCTCCTCCCGTGCCACTCGTATGCTTACGGATAAGCATAAGCTTATCCAGGACCCTACGCCGCATGTCATTCAACTTCTTTTGAATGTCCTCCCACGTCCTTTCTTCATTACCCAGGGCATTTATGTCCAGGGTAATGCCATCATAGATAGCCCTCATTTGGGCTACAGTGGAGTGCTGCCGCTGGGCACCATACAGCACATCACTATGGCGCGTGAGTGCCGCAAGAAGTATCTCCATCTCTGAAGCTATAAAATTAGCTTTTCTTTTTTTTTTTTTCATGAGGAGGTGCCATATCAGCAAAAAGGGCAAAATTACCTTGCTCAGGGGGGGGGGTGGGAAAAGCAGGATGTAATTTTGCACAGGACCTGCGCAGGTCTGCCCCTATTTATTTGCTCAGTGCAAGCAGCTGGGCAGAATTTGCCCTGAAAATAGGAGCAAACCACTGCGGGTGAAAAAAAAGATCATTTGCATAGGGCACACCCACTTTCACTTGCACTGCCTTACGCCCTGATTTTTGCCTTACAAAGGAGCAAGTTAGCAGACAAAAGGAATCCTGAATCAGGTGGCAATCTTTCCAATTTGCCCCAGCGCAGAGCAAATCAGCTGCTCTTCACATGTGTAACTAAAGGGCAAATCTACCTGAATCTGGGCCAGTGTCTATACAGACCTGTGCAAGCACACAGCAAGGGGATTCCCTCAATAAGGTATTCACATATCTAACGTGGCTTGGTTGATCAGACCAAACCCTGGTTCAAATTATCTCAAGAGTCTGTGCACTGATATGTAGGCATGCGTTGGCGTGCAAGGGGTAATTTGTAATCCAATGTGGTAATAAACTGGCAAAAGAGCCCCAAATAATGAAATTACGCTAGCAAATGTGGACGATCCACCCTCCAACTACACAGTCAGTAGATCTTGGGCAGGTGCCCATGTCACCCAACCAGTTCAGGCCTTGTCCTTCCGTGGCACTCCGTACGCGATCTCTGATTGGTCTTGCTAGACGGCAGCCTCTGGTTCTCAGACAGGTCACAGGGATAGTGGAAACCCGTCCGATTTCGCCGTTAAATGTTCTGTCTCTCTTCCTCAATGGCGCTCCGCCCGGGCGTAGGTAGGTCCTTCATTCCGGCCTACTTCCATGGGAACACTTCCACAGGTGTCGTCCTGGGTTGAAGAGGCGGTCCAGAGAGAGCGCACCAAGTAGGTCCCTTAAATTACCTCCCCCAGCAGGCTGTGTGGAAGGCAAGGCATTCTGGGATTGTACAGTTGCTCTCTGGGTAATGTCGTTTATAACAGGCCAGGGCAAATGGAGTCTCTTTTCTCCCTGTACTCAATCTCCCAACACTCTCTGCCATACCAGTACAAAAAGTAAACAGGTGGCTCGAACTAATCTCGGCTACAGGAGGGAGCTGAGATCCTTCTCGATCAGCAAATGGTTGTCTTTTATATCGCATTAAAAGGGTGATATCCCGCTACATTAAAATGCTAGGTCAGACCATACTGGCCACATAAAGAATGATAATCGGGAGAAGCTGGTCACCAGTGACGAGAAGGCAACTGTATTAAATATGTCTCTCTGAGTTTATATGAAGGAAAAAGGGGTATAATAAGACAGTAATGTTATCGTTTTGAGTGTAATCTTGTGCCAGACAGAATCCAGTGTTTTCATAAAGACTAGAAAAAACGTAATGTAAACAAATCACCAGGACCAGATAACTTTCACCTCCGACAACTTGGCTGTGTCATAGCCGACTATTTACCCCAAATTTTTAAGGACCACTTACTGACGGGATTGTTATCAGCTGATTGATGAAAATCAAATGTGGTTCCAATGATCAAAAAAGGCTTGGATCTATACCTGGAAACTGCAGTCAGCCCAACATCAATAGTATGTAACCTATAAGAAGGAACAATAAGGGAACATATCCAAGAATGTGCGGATGAGAAAAGTATCATTAATTGCAACCAACTTGAATTTATGAAAGACTATTCTTGCCAGACCAACTTTTTAATGTTCTATGAGGAGGTGAGCTGTAATTTAGATTTGATTGGAGATGGATCTTCCTTTATCTCTGGATAGTACAGAGGCTAGGGAACAAGCTGCACATGCTCAGTTTGGTGTGTATTGCTATTTTTCTTTTTCTTGGGAAAATGCATGGCATCAGCACAGGGCAAATTGACACTGTCCAGACAGAGGGTCAGGGCCGGTACTGCATTCTCATAGGACAATCATGGGAGAATGAAAACGCCTCCTACTAGCTTTAACCAGACACTGATAGAAGTCAGGACTGCTCGAAAAGCTGATGAGAAAAGGTATATAGCAGTATATATTAGATGGTTAAAGATATCATTTTTTTTTTGGTCATTCTGAATAAAATTGTATGGTAGTTTTGTACCAGCCCTATAAGGGTTACTTTTTTTTGCTGAACAGCTTGACGGGCAGTTTAAAGGAAAAAAAATGTTTTGCCTAAAATTAATGTCTGCAAGGTAGACAGACAGAATTGTGTAATGATTCTGTTAAAAAAACGAGTAAATACCTATTGCATTCCTTCATCTATATCACCTCCGGCGTTCTAGTTTCTGTTCTCTCATTCACTTCCTGGTTTGCGGCGCTCTTTCATGTAAGAACTACATTTTCCAGTATGCATTGTGGCACGCCCAGTAATTCACACCTCCTTGAAGTCTCTAACACGTAGAGAGCGTCCTGCCGCACAAATGTAGTTCCCAGGAGGGGGTGAGCACGTCACTGACCACCGCAGTAAAGCCTCCCTTCACGGTGGTGAGTAACAATCAGACAAGCAGGAAGTGAACAGAACAAAAGTAGAGCAACTTCTGAGCAAAAACGAACAATGTGGAGGTGAAAAGAGGAATGTCTGCAGGTAAAGGATGCTTATTATGAAAAAAAGTTTTCCTTTACAACCCCTTTAAATTTCTCATTTGCATAATTTTTCACATGATCTGCGAATAATGCATGTATAGTAGGCTAGTCCAAATGGGTTTTTGATTTTTAATAATTTTTCTGTGCAACTTATGCAATATTTTCAGTTTAAAAGCATAGAAGAAAATCTTTTTTGTGTATAGATTTTGGAAAATTTTAGTAAGCAAAGTTTGGGGTAGCACAGCCCAGGAAATATAATTTAAATTCGTTGTGCATTTTATTACATTAAAAAAAAAAAAAAAAAAAAAAAAAAACTGTCCAGTCATGGGTCACTGGCTCAGCCTGAATGTCAGACGCCTATTGCTTTGTCATTATTGTGCATTATACATTATTTATTATGCTAATGCACTAATCCATAATGCATTTCTAATGCTGATTTTAAAGTATGCTTTTGAATTTGGCAGAGAGAAAAGAGGCTGGAATGCAGAACATTAGAAATGCATTTCTGTGTATTGATTGTCTTGGATGCTGTCTCATCCTTTCTGTTTTTGGAACTTGTCTTATGGCTGCTGAGCATATAAGGTGTGGGGGTGGGCAAAAGCATAGTCAGTTTAGTTTATTTTTATTGCCAGTAGCTGTGCATTTTTCTACCTGCCATTTTTAAAGCTGGAATAAACCATGTGGTTTTTTTTTGTTTTGTTTTTTCTCTGCATGCATGAATTAGTTGATGTATTATAATTATTATTAATATTATATAAGAACCTACAAACCATTTTTAACTTGCCTACTATTTATTAGCCAGAAAATGTGTCTAGTTCAGCAGGGACCAGTGGCATTTTGATCCATGTGTAGCAGTTCCTGTCCAACAGAAGTTGAATGTTGGATAACTTTCGTTGCCTGTAACCACTGATCAATGTGTTCTGACAGGAGGGAGACCGTCGCTAGAATACAATATCCTGGTGGGGAGGAGCATTCGTCCATCAATCTCATCTGTGTGAATGGAAGAATCTGTTCACCTATGGCCAGTTATAGGAAGCACCTAGCAGCATGGGACAAAGTGCTACATGTTGATTTACCCAAATGTGTGTGAAGCTTTTAATACCCAACTATAAAAATACTACAGTATTAAGCACAATAGGACTCTTAAGTTATGGTGCACGAGATGATGTAAATGCTTTTATTTGGGATCTCTGTTTTTATTTTGAGACCATTACCTGGGAACCTACGATCAATTTTTGAGGAGGTCAAGTGTGCTTTTACCCCCGAGGGACATGAATCAAGATTTTTCTATATGAGGCCGTACAGGCGATTGCACAATTTGCGAAATGTTGTGACACACTAAGGTAGTTTAAGGAGAGACCAAAGAAGTTATTCATTTATTGGAGTGTGTGTGTGTACAGTGAGGAAAATAAGTATTTGAACACCCTGCTATTTTGCAAGTTCTCCCACTTGGAAATCATGGAGGGGTCTGAAATTGTCGTCGTAGGTGCATGTCCACTGTGAGAGACATAATCAAAAAAAAGAATTCCAGAAATCTCAATTTATGATTTTTTAACTATTTATTTGTATGATACAGCTGCAAATAAGTATTTGAACACCTGTCTATCAGCTAGAATTCTGACCCTCAAAGACCTGTTAGTCTGCCTTTAAAATGTCCACCTCCACTCCAATTATTATCCTAAATTAGATGCACCTGTTTGAGGTCATTAGCTGCATAAAGACACCTGTCCACCCCATACAATCTGTAAGAATCCAACTACTAACATGGACAAGACCAAAGAGCTGTCCAAAGACACTAGAGACAAAATTGTACACCTCCACAAGGCTGGAAAGGGCTACGGGAAATTGCCAAGCAGCTTGGTGAAAAAAGGTCCACTGTTGGAGCAATCATTAGAAAATGGAAGAAGCTAAACATGACTGTCAATCTCCCTCGGACTGGGGCTCCATGCAAAATCTCACCTCGTGGGGTCTCAATGATCCTAAGAAAGGTGAGAAATCAGCCCAGGACTACACGGGAGGAGCTGGTCAATGACCTGAAAAGAGCTGGGACCACCGTTTCCAAGGTTACTGTTGGTAATACACTAAGACGTCATGGTTTGAAATCATGCATGGCACGGAAGGTTCCCCTGCTTAAACCAGCACATGTCAAGGCCCGTCTTAAGTTTGCCAATGACCATTTGGATGATCCAGAGGAGTCATGGGAGAAAGTCATGTGGTCAGATGAGACCAAAATAGAACTTTTTGGTCATAATTCCACTAACCGTGTTTGGAGGAAGAAGAATGATGAGTACCATCCCAAGAACACCATCCCTACTGTAAAGCATGGGGGTGGTAGCATCATGCTTTGGGGGTGTTTTTCTGCACATGGGACAGGGCGACTGCACTGTATTAAGGAGAGGATGACCGGGGCCATGTATTGCGAGATTTTGGGCAACAACCTCCTTCCCTCAGTTAGAGCTTTGAAGATGGGTCGAGGATGTCTTCCAACATGACAATGACTCAAAGCACACAGCCAGGATAACCAAGGAGTGGCTCTGTAAGAAGCATATCAAGGTTCTGGCGTGGCCTAGCCAGTCTCCAGACCTAAACCCAATAGAGAATCTTTGGAGGGAGCTCAAACTCCGTGTTTCTCAGCGACAGCCCAGAAACCTGACTGATCTAGAGAAGATCTGTGTGGAGGAGTGGGCCAAAATCGCTCCTCCAGTGTGTGCAAACCTGGTGAAAAACTACAAGAAACGTTTGACCTCTGTAATTGCAAACAAAGGCTACTGTACCAAATATTAACATTGATTTTCTCAGGTGTTCAAATACTTATTTGCAGCTGTATCATACAAATAAATAGTTAAAAAAATCATACATTGTGATTTCTGGATTTTTTTTATTTTATTATGTCTCTCACAGTGGACATGCACCTACGATAACAATTTCAGACCCCTCCATGATTTCCAAGTGGGAGAACTTGCAAAATAGCAGGGTGTTCAAATACTTATTTTCATCACTGTATATATGTGTGTATATGTGTGTGTGTGTGTGTGTGTGTGTGTGTGTATATGTATATGTGTGTGTGTGTGTGTGTGTATATATATATATATATATATATATATATATATATATATATATATATATTGTGTGTGTGTGTGTATATATATATATATATATATATATATATATATATATATATATATAATATATATTATATAATATTTTTTTTTTTTTTAACAGATTGGCACCATTGCATTTTATGAAGTGAAATGTTCACAAGAAAAGGCACTTTATGTACCCATTTTATGTATGTATTGATGATATATTAATATGCATCATTACGGATTTTATACTGTAGTATTTGGTAGGATTAATAGCGTTGCACTCTTTGGGTAAATACATTTGTGGATGGTGTGGGTGAATCGCATGCTGTTAATTTCTGGCCTTCTAAGACGGAAGATGGTAAGTTTAGGAGGATCATTGCTCAAAGTACTACATGTACTTTGTCCCATGCAGGACAGAACCAGGAAAAACATTTTGACAGTTCCTTTTTAATGCTATTGACTGCTTTTTTAGTTTTTTTTTTTTTTTCTTAGTGCCATGATACACTCATTTCTCCAACTTTACTAACAAATCTAAATAGCATTTACAGTATTTCATGCAGCGGTGAAAAGAACGAATACTGTATGTGCAGTAAAGCAATTGCAACAAATTAAGTTTCAATGTGTATTTGCAAACGGCTACAATAAATAAGAGGAGATTACAATGCCTCATAGCAGCCAAATAAGCGTCACGCAGCATGCATCACTTTGCCCTGTTAAATGGGGTCATTTGATTTAGTATTCTTTTCAGTTTTTGAGAGGTTTAACTATGAATAATAGTACGGCTGTAGATAAAAAGTCCAATGTATTAAATACCCTGTAGGTGTTGTATTAAATGCTTTTAGGTGGCAAGAGGGTAAAAAACAAAGCATACAGCAAAGAGGAGAAAAAATCCACACCAAGAATGTAGACTGTACAAGTCTCTCAGTGAAGTTATGCACGGTCACGTGTCGCTTGCATCATTTTATTAACTAGATTAGAGACTTAGTGTAAATAGGATTTGATGGTTTTAAGAGCTTCGACCATATGTCTGTTCCTAAACATACTGTACCTATTCCTGTTCACCAACGTCAGTAGCCATGCAAAACAAATACGACATGTTGTTGTTTTCTAATCAAATGGCTTCAGAGAACAAGGCTAGAGCGAACAGCGGCATACACACACCCCAATAGGATTATTTGGTTGTTTGTGTGTACGCCAGGGCTTTTTTTCAGGGGGAACTTGGAACTCTGTTCCACCACCTTTGGCTCAGACCCTTTGGTGCCTGCTCACCACAATCGCTTGTAAACACAAAAGTCTGGTTTCTGTGTTTACAAGTGACAGCTCTGCACTCTGTGTATAACCCCCCCCTGAACTCTGTACTCTGTATGTAATGCAATCCTGGTATTTAATGCCCCTTTAAGACCCTTCTACTGTTTGTGAAATCTGAACGGGGTCGTGGTTGAGTTCCTGCACCTATTTTCTGAGAAAAAAAGCTCTGTTATATGCTAATATTCCCCTTTTTAAAAAGAGAATAATTTTTTTTTTAATTGACACACTAAACAATTGCATGCATCCAAGGTAGATGTAAATTTATGTTCTCATAGAATTATACATTTGTAGACATATGTGATAGAAGCCTTCAGGGTATGTGCAGAGTGCCATTGTCCTGACACATGAGAGATCAAGGTATCCCGGTATCTTCAAACTATAGAAGGCAATGAGCAATTCCTGTACACTGGCTCTTCTGACTTTTATCGGACAGGCTTTTAATTTATCAAAAAAAATATATATGATCTGATGTGGGACAATTAGAAGGAAGTACAGCTATATGCAAAGTATGATTCTGGGTTTGTTGCAACCCATATCATTTTACTGAAAAAAATGTCGGATTGATCGATATGCTACCTTGTAAGTGAAGTTGTAACATTTTCCTACAGCCAAAATACATATTCCTGTGTCACTGAAACGTTATGAGGGAAGAGATCATATTTTGTTTGTCTTGTTTATCAGATTTCAGTCATTCAAATCCGCTAAACAATGTTTTTCTCTTTTTATTTTTTTCTCTGGGCTCGGTGCAGGTATGAACACCACAAAATCCCATTACTGAGAGACATCTGATAATTTATGCACAAGACAGGGAGCCCCCTCTCCTGGGATTGTGGGCAAGCTGAGAGTAGTAAACCCTTCATAAACGGCTTATTGGTATAAACACAATTTCTCACATAAAATGACCAAATGTGTGTGCATTAAAGGTTCATGTAGCTAATATACTGTACTCCTTCTGATTATGCTTCCATTAGTGCAATGAGTAGGAAGGAAATGAGCATTCTTGAATCAAGGTCAGAGATGGAGTTCCAGAAGCATTGAGCCTGATGGTGTTTGCAAAGCTTGCTGTGACATTGTATGCATATCCAATTATTACCTAAAATTACATAATCGCTTGTGTATAGTGGTATACACTACAAATGTAAACAGTTGTTTTACTTTTTATTTGTAGTCCACCCAGGCTGTTTGGGAAGTCTATGATGGGAATGACATAATACCTAATTGTGATTTTCGCCTCAATACTGGAATTAGGGACAGAAGAACAGATAAGCCAGTGATGTAGACATAATTCATAGGTTTGGAACTTTAAATGTAATTTCATAATGTTCCCCTTAATAATAATGTAAGGGGCCTATTCTATTTTCAGTGTTCCAAAGCAATGACAAGCTGATTGTGGATCTCCCAGTATTATACATAAGACAACATTGGGTGGGTTGTGCTGGGAAGCAGGGATTTTTAAATGTGCCCAAAAATCAATCGCTACATGTCAAAGATCAAATCAATCTGTTTTTACTTGTACAAAAATATAAAAAATGCAGGACATGTACTATTCCTAAAAGATATATATTATATTTTACGTAATCGCCATACAGTACACTTATTGGTATCTGGGTAAATCCCATACAGGTTGCATCGTCCCCTTTCTGGTTACTGCAATAAATTAAAGGGGTTGTAAAGGAAAACATTTTCTCAGAATAAGCATCCTTTACCTGCAGACATTCCTCTTTTCACTTCCTCATTGTTCGTTTTTGCTCAGAAGTTGCTCTATTTCTTCTCTGTTCTGTTCACTTCCTGCTTGTCTGATTGTCACTCATCACCGTGATGGGAGGCTTTACTGCGGTGGTCAGTGATGTGCTCGCCCCCTCCTGGGAACTACATCTGTGCAGCAGGACGCTGTTTACGTGTTAGAGACTTCATGGAGGTGTGAATTACTGGGCGTGCCGCAATGCATACTGGGAAATGTAGTTCTTACATGAACGAGCGTCGCAAACCAGGAAGTGAATGAGAGAACAGACTAGAATGCTGGAGGTGATATAGATGAAGGAATTTAATAGGTATTTACTCTTGTTTTTTTAACAGAATCATTACACTATTCTGTCTACCTTGCAGACATTAATTTTAGGCAAAACATTTTTTTCCTTTACAACTCCTATAAGGCTTCACATGTTTGTTTAATTTTCACTTGTATGAAATGACAAAACGTCCATAAAATCATTAATCTTTATTTGCAAAAACATGCCTTTTTGAGATTAACCTATTCAGCAATGCTTCATAAGTATTAATGCTGTTTTAGCACTAATACTACTTCAGGTATGCAGGTACACTGTGAGTTTTCCTGCCGTGTGTGCCTGCTGCAGCTAGCGAGTGTTGCCAGGATAGAGAAACACTCTAATCCAGCTGTTCCCAATTCTCAACACAGAAAAACCCTTAAAATAATAATCTGGTCTTGGGAACCCATGTTAATTTTATGTTCAGCTCATGAGACTTTTGTATGTAAAGTATGTTACCGATATTAGCAGTAGTGTATTTATTTAAGTTTTGTGCTGCCCTAGGCCTGACTAAACCCATGCACCCCCTAATTTAAATGACCCACCTCTTACCCCTTCCTGTGAAGGCCACACCTCTTTTCTGTTTAAGACCCACCCTGAAATTTTCGAGTGAGGAAACTAGTTTTGAGGTTGGGGGGGCGCAATGGATTGCCTTAATTTGCATAGATTTCCTCTCACTTCCTGTTTGGCTATGGGACAGGAAGAAAGGGAAATCTCTGCAATGGAACAGGGATGGTAAAAAATAAACGGACTAAAACCCTCCCTTACTCTACCCAAAATGAAAAAAAAGAGCACTAAGAAGATATAACCACGTCAATAGTGCAGCAGAAAACATATAGCACAGTTTGTGGTCCAGGATGATAGGACAGTAAAAATTAGAAGCAGTGCCCCCACCCCAGTTGCAGCATGCGGGCCACCCGCATACCGGAAGCAATGTGGCCGCTTTATGGGGCGCTAATTTGCCACTCAGCCCAGTCCTAATAGTATAGTGCAAGCCGGCGGCCAGGCCAGGATACAGCATTGTATGTAAGGACTTGGTATATTTTGACATCCAGAACTGTTCTGTACAACTATATTATTTTCAGCAAGGCCCCTTTCACATACAGTGCCTTGAAAAAGTATTCATACCCTTGACATTTTCCACATTTAGCCATGTTGCAACCAAAAACATACATTTATTTTATGCGGTAGACCAACACAAAGTGGCACATAATTGTGAAGTGGAAGGAAAATGGTTTTCCATTTTTTTTATTTATTTTTTTAACCTCTTCACCACCGGGCTAATTTTTCAGATTCGGTGTTTACGAGACTAAAACAGTTTTTTTTGCTAGAAAATTACTTAAAACCCCAAAACATTATATATTTTTTTCTAACACCCTAGAGAATAAAATGGTAGTAATTGCAATACTTTTTGTCACACCGTATTTGCGCAGCGGTCTTACAAGCGCACTTTTTTTGGAAAAAATCACTTTTTTTAATTAAAAAATAAGACAACAATAAATTTTGCCCAATATTTTTATATATTGTGAAAGATAATGTTACGCCGAGTAAAATGATACCCAACATGTCACGCTTAAAAATTGCGCCCACTCGTGGCATGGCGTCAAACTTTTACCCTTAAAAATCTCGATAGGCGACGTTTAAAAAATTCTACAGGTTGCATTTTTTGAGCTACAGAGTAGCTCTAGGGCTATAATTATTGCTCTCACTCTAACGATCGCGGCGATACCTCACTTGTGTTGTTTGAACACCGTTTTCATATGCGGGCGCTACTCGCGTATGCGTTCACTTCTGTGCGCGAGCTCGTTGGGACGGGGCGCTTTAAAAAAATATTTTTTTTGTTTTCTTATTTATTTTTATTTAGTTTTATAATTTTTTACACTGAAATAAAAAAAAAAAATTTTGATCACTTTTATTCCTATTACAAGAAATGTAAACATCCCTTGTAATAGAAAAAAGCATGACAGGTCCTCTTAAATATGAGATCTGGGGTCAAAAAGACCTCAGATCTCATATTTAGGCTTAAATGCAAAAAAAAAAAAAAAAAAAATTTGGAAATGTCATTTTTTTCAAATGACCAAAAAAAAAATGTTTCTTTAAGAGGCTGGGCGGGACTGACGTTTGGCGTCACTTCCGCCCAGCAGAGCTATGGGGACGGGTGAAGGAGATTTTTCCTTCAGTCTTGTCCCCGCTCAGCTCCCGAACAGTCCCGATCTCCTCCGCCGCTACCGACGGCGGCGGAGGGCGCGGGAGAGCGGCGGGAGGGGGGGGCCTCTCCCGCCACCGATAACGGCGATCTTGCGGTGAATCCGCCGCAGAGACCACCGTTATCGTGTACACCACCGCCCACTGAAGAGATCGATATCTCGGTTGTGGCAGCAGCTGCTGCCGTTACCGAGATATTCATCTTTAAAAATAGGACGTCTTTTAGACATGGGGCGGTGGTCAAGAGGTGTACATTTGTACTCAGCCCTCTACTCTAATACCCATAACTAAAATCTAGTGGAAACAACTGCCTTTAGAAGTCACCTAATTAATAAATGGGGTCTACCTCTGTGTAATTTAATCTCCGTATAAATAAAGCTGTTCTGTGAAGGCCTCAGAAGTTTGAGAACCTTGGTGAATAGCCAGAACCCTGAAGGCCAAGGAACATACCAGACATGTTAGGGATAACGTTGTGGAGAAGGTTAAAGCAAAGTTTTGAACATCTGAAAATGGAAAGGGTATGCAAACCTACCAAAACATGGCCATCCACCTAAAGTGATTGGCCAGTCTTGGATAGCATTAATCATAGAAGCAGCCAAGAGGCCCAAATCTGGAGGAGCTGCAGAGAGCCACAGCTCAGTTCGGAAAATCTGTCCAAAGGCAATTAGTCGTGCACATACAAATCTGGCCTTTATGGAAGAGTGGCGTGAAGTAAGCCATTGTTGAAAGCCATATGTCCCGTTTTCAGTTTGCTCTGTGATGACAGTGGACTTCAGTCTGTTTTGCACTCCTGTGACACATTTTCAGCAAACAAACTGTGTACGCCTGTGTTCCACAGGAGAAGTACAGCCAAACAAACTGGCTGTACTTCTCCTATTAACAAAGATGACACTGCAACCATCACAAACACGGCCATTCACGGAAGTTAACACCTCGATGGGAGCATCTTCTGATGAGCAGGGTTGAGGAAAATGGCCATGCAAGTTTACTGCAGTTAGCTGAAGAAGTAGAAAGCCAAACTGGGGTGATTGTTTACTGTAACACAATACAGAGTACATTGCAGAGGAATGGCATGCATAGGTGTCATCCACAAAGGAAGCCAAGATAAATATTTTTTGGAACTGATGGCTTCAAAACTGTATGATGTGTCAAAGGTGCGGAGTAAAAAGAAAATATAATGGTACCCACAGTTCTCCTTTTTAAGGTAGTACTCAAAGCTTCACTTCAGGAAGCCTCTTCACAAACTATTTTGTCACTTGGGTGTCATTTTATGAAGCAGGGAAATCCATTCACTGCTTCATTCTCCGGCATTCAGAGAGGATATTTTTCTCCTATGTGTGCCTGTTTATGAAGCGGAGAAGATCGCTTCACCCTTGGAGGAGTGAAGTGATCTACCATTGCTTTAAACAGTGGAGAATGGCCCCTGATACTGGAATCTCGTGAGACTTTGAGATTACAGTACCAGCAGAAATTCACAGAAACACTGATATGTCAGTTTATTGAGCAGTGATAAATCACTGCTCAGTACACAGGCGGCGTGGTAAATGTAATTCAAATGAGTCCCCCCTACACACATGTATGTGTGTGTGTGTGTGTGTGTGTGTGTGTGTGTGTGTGTGTGTGTATATATATATATATATATATATATATATATATATATATATATATATATATATATATATATATATATATATATATATATATATATATATATATATATATATAATGTGTATATATATGTATGTATATATAAATTACAGGGGCACATGGTTACAGTATTGGGGGGGGGGGGTCTGAACGAGGTAGAAGGAAGTTATAAAATTTTCCTCCTCAGATCCCCCGAGATTCCCTCTTCACTCCCCGCTTCACCAGCTCCGAGCTGGTGAATCGGGGAGTGTGAATTCTGACTCGGGTCGCCAGTGAAGCACTCAGATCACAGCTTCATAAACTGGCCGTTACTGTGTCAGTCTATGAGGATTCTCTGTGTGTGTGTGTGTGTGTGTGTGTGTGTGTGTGTGTGTGGGGAGATAATCGGCGGGAGAACAAGTTCAAACACTTCTTCTCCCCCCGATTATCTCTGTTTCATAAACTGTTTATGGGCTGGGATCATCGCTGTTCACTGCTTCATAAACGGACACCTTAGTGATGTTGGTATTCAAAGGGGACACTGCATCTTGATAAGACTGGTGTCCTCTGACAGTAGATTGTAATTTATCAGGGATTGTTTAAAAAAAATATATCTTCTATAGTAAAGGTAATGGGTTGAATCACTAAAGACCTCATTCTTCAGTGCTCTGCACAGCAGTAAAATGCTAATGAAATGTGACATCAGTCTGTTCAGAAAATACAATGACAATTTCAAAATTCAGCAATAAATCATAGAGGCATCTATATGGTACTCTACAATAGTAGAGAGACTGGCAAGTTTTTATATACGTCTAAGTATATATAATTAAACTGTGTGCCAGCTGGTCATTTTTTGAGACACCCTATCTTCCTTATCCATCCTTGATCTGGTTTGGTATATGCTTCATTACTCCTAGTTCTGCTTTTGTTTATGGAAATGCTTTGTGCATAATTTTGGAAATATCGGCGTTGCTGTGCCAACCATGCAGAGTTTGACGTCTTCTCCCTTGCACCCTACAAAAAGTGTATTTAAAAATTGGCTGTCCCTGGGTATACCCCACTGGAGCTGGCAGGCAGATGACCAAATGGCCCGAGTATCAAATCCTAAAGCAAAGGCGTGATGAAGTTCAGACTCCAGCCACATCTGTGACTGATGATGTAAACCTGAGCATCTTGGCCAGATGTGTGGTTTCAATATGGATCTGCAAATGTATGTAAGATGTATGTGCTTTTTTTTTACATTTCTTTTATTAGAAAATTTTATTTTTTGTTTGCTACCAGTGTTGAGTGCTGGTGAATTTCGTATTTTGCATTAGCACTAACCCCAATTTGCGCCTAAATAGATATTAATCGAACCGATTTGCTTCTGTTTTTCTTCGAAGTCGGCACTATAGTGTGAGGCAATGGTAAAACAATGGTAGTGGTTATAGTTACTAAGATATGTTAATATTAAAAATGTTTCCATTTTTCTTAAAAGCAAAATTTTTCATTCCAGCACAGCCCTACCTCTCAAGCATTAGTGTGTCTACTGCTTTTGCTTGCTTTTGTTTGCATGGGATTGTAACCCTCATAACCACTCGCCAAGAAGAACCCAAGCAAAATAGTCTTACACCAACCAAATTGCAGATCTCCATCCACAAAGTTGGTGACATTACTCCATAAACTTGAACATGACAGCAAGGAAGCAAAGTTGGGTAGGTGGGCAGGGAAACGGGTATTGATATCCATACGTAACCAAAGACCATTCACGAGAGGCGAAGCTAGTTGAGAGATCAGGCCAGTTCTCAGGTAGCCGTTGACCTGCCCATTGAGAGGGATGTCACCACTCGGCTTATATATGCAAATCTTTGTTTTGGGAGATTTTACAGTTTTCCAACAATACAAACAAGATATTCAAGTTCGTTTTATCCGTGCTATTTTGAAGACAAGTGATACAAATGATATGCTTAAAAATATATATTCTAAAAATACAGTGCAAATTAATATCCGGTATATTTCGTGATAATACAAAGACATGGATATACTTCTACATATCAAAGATAAATGATTCAGATAATTCACATTTTCTATACAAGCTCTAACAAATTACCACATTTCAAAACTTGAATGATACTTGTACATTTTAGACTTGTTAACTAGTGGATAGCTTTCCGTGACTCCATGGACTTTTGTAAACCATTTTGTTTACCATAACACTATGATGTGATGCTTTCTCAAAACAAACAGACCTTCTTACACTCTTCATGCACAGACAAAATGTCATTGTGCACAGCTTGATAATACAATTAAGTCTTATGTTAAATTTAGGATGAATCCATTTCTAAATGTATATCATATGTCTTTAGCTTTTTTTTTTTTTTTTTTTTTGAAAAGTTGTATTTATTGCTTTTGTCATAACAAATACAAACAAGGCCCGGTGGGCCATACACACAAAGAAACTATGTGCAATTCTTCAGCATTGGCTCTTGCCCCCTCCCACCAGTCCTCACACAGTGATAGGAACAATATGATTAAAAGGCCACCAACTCTCAGTAATAATCAATATTTCGAATAGACATGTCAAACAGTTATAGACCTATTGCGTTCACTAAGTTCACTGTTCATCCAACTGCCCCATACATACCTTATCAAATTTCTGAGGTATACCCCTGCTAATGTATGTAGCTTTGTAAAGAGGTGCAGCCCTATTAACCACTCCCTTCCACGCTGATACAGAAGGAGGATTAGGCTTTTTCCATGATAGCACTATAATTTTCATGTAATAGATTAGAATCGTCAGCATAGTATGAGTCCCTCTCTTTGGGGCTAGATTATCTACCAGTCCCAAAAGGCACACCTCTATCGTGGGCTGTATGTGAATGGCGGTTACTTTGGCTATGCAGTCTGTAACTCCCTTCCAGAATATCCTGAAATCGGCAGTGGGAGAACTGCACCACCAGCAACCAGCCTAGCTGGAGTAAGATATATGCGATGTAAATATTTTAATTGAATAAGATGGTCCCTGGCAGAGACCGATCTGGTAAAATTAATGTCCCAAATGTCATCCCCGTCCATCTGGGGGAACACTTCACCCAACGCCGCCCTACACTTCGCGAGGAGATCTCCTCCCTCTCCGAACAACTGCTTGTATATGGTAGACAGGACCTTGTCCAAAGTGTCCTCTCTCAATAAAGACTCCAAATCACTAATTTCTCAAGTCGTCTTCCAGGACAGCCTCTGAGACCTTGGGCTCCTCCCTCCGGGACAGGAAACGCACACACCCCCACTTCTTAAAAGGCGGTCCTCCAGGCCTCCATCTTCAGTTATTTGTGTTTCCTACCGGACGGGAAGGAGCACGCACGCAGGGAGCATGGGAGCTTTAGGTCTCAGGACTGTCCTGAGAGAAGCACTTGGCTATGACCTCCTCAGCCTGGGCACCCCTCTGACCTACTAGGGTAGAGTAAGGTTGCCGGATCTATTGCTGGCCCTTTGCTCGGAGAGAGTTGGACCATCGGTGATGTTACCCTAACCCCTTACCTTAAAGGTTCGGCGTGCTGGCGGAGGCGGGGGACGCTGACCGGCCAGTATCGTTCCTCCATGCGGTGAACAAAAGACTCCGGACTTCCGGGGGGCGGGGTATGCGTTCCAAGGAGAGGAAGTGACGAGCACTTACGCCGGAACGACGTCATCGGGGGGCGCCGCGGAGATACGCTCCGATCTCCTTAAACGGCACAGCAGAGAGAGACAAGCCCGGAGCAGGGTGATCCTCGGCCAGGCCGTGAGTATACCCAGCAACATGGAGGAAGCGATCCAGGCTACAGATCCATGCGCAGCAGGCTCCGGTGCCTCCCAGGTAAGGTGAGGGAAGACTACACTTACACTGGGAGGCTGGCACTATCTTTTCACTCTCCTAAGGTGGGGAACCTATGGTGGAGGGTTAGGCACACATTCATTCCTTCCTGCACAGAGGTGTTAGGTAAGGGGATGCTCTAATAGCTTCCAGGTCTGTTGTTTCAGGTTAAAGTGCCTCCTGTTCAGACTCTCAGGAAGAAGTGTGCCGTGTGTGGGGCAAAAATGAGCATTAATTGGAAGAAGCCTGTATGCCCAGAATGTGTCGGTGACCTAGTTAAGGACGATTCAGCAACAGAGTGCCGCAAAATCCTGTCTTCCGTTAAGGATGAATTGGCGGCCACTTTTTCATCATTTAGAGGAATGATGGATAGAGTACAAGTGCCAGCCCCTCTGCCTAGGGCAACCAGCACCCCTTCCTTGTCGGTTCCGGTACAAGAAGAGGAACTAGAAAGAGAAGAGGGATCAAGTGGTTGGTCTTATTCGGGCCCAGCCTCTTCCCAGGCAGATTCTGCTTCAGGGTCCGAGGATGGGGAGGATGCCTCTAGGGGTTCTAGGTATAGACTGACACTAGAGGACGTGGGAGATCTGCTAAAAGCGATCTACGACACGTTAGAGATACGTGAGGAGCAAGTCATACTTTCTAAGCATGACCAGATGTATTTAGGGTCTAATGCACAGAAAGCCAGGGTTTTCCCGGTACATAAATCTCTCATTGAGTTGATTTTGCTGGAATGGGAACATCCAGAAAGAAGACCATTCTTTTCGGGAAGTCTTAAAAGGAGATTCCCGTTTGAATCTGACGTCTCTCAGCCATGGAATAAAATTCCAAAATTGGATGCACCATTGGCCAAAGTATCTAAAAATACAGATTTGGCCTTTGATGATCTAGGCGCACTGAAGGATCCCATGGATAAGAGAGGGGGGGATGTGCTGCTCAAAAGGGCCTGGGACTCTTCGTCCATCGGTCTAAAACCAGCCCTAGCGGCTACCTGCATAGCCAGGAATCTTGAATGCTGGCTCACACAGTTAGTCGCATATTTCAGCAGGTACCTCTAGACAACAACTGCTAGGATCATTTCCCTTACTGTTTAAGGCAGTAGGTTTCTTAGCAGATGCCTCAGCTGAGTCTGTCAGATTGGCAGCCAGATCGGCGGCTTTAGTCAACGCCGCTAGGCGGGCAGTATGGCTTAAGACTTGGCCGGGGGACTCTGGTTCTAAACTAAAGCTTTGTGGACTGCCTTTTTCAGGCGATCACTTGTTTGGGCCTGGTCTTCAGGAGGCCCTAGAAAGAACCCAGGATAAGAAGAAATCCTTTCCTGAGAAAAAGAAAAAAGGCGACAAACAGTTTTTTCGTGGCTTCAGGCAACAGAGGTCAGGGCCAGAGCGCGGTCACCCCAAGAAGCACTGGACAGGGAATAAGGGGCGGGGGAGAGGAAGCATCTTATTTAATCCTCAATCCACCCCAAAACCCCAGTGACGCCTTAATCCCTGTGGGAGGAAGATTGGGGGAGTTCCTTCCGCAGTGGATTCAGTGTACGCCAAGTCCGTTCGTTCTAGATATCATCAGGAACGGTTACAGGCTGGAATTCGATTCAGTCCCCCCCCCCTATGTTTTTGCTGACCAGGTTATCAAAAGAACGAGAGAAGGCGGAAGCCCTAAGCCTGTTGTTGGGAGATCTTCTAGACCAGAAGGTCTTGGTGAGAGTTCCTCGGGAGGAGGAAGGGCAGGGGAATTACTCACACGTGTTCGTAGTGAAAAAACCTTCCGGGAAGTTCAGGTTGATCCTGAATCTCCGTCCCCTGAACAGCTTTCTGAGGTACAAGAAATTCCGGATGGAATCGATATTTTCGGTAACAAATTTCTTGTTTCCAGGTTGCTTCCTAGCAACGATAGACCTCAGGGATGCGTATCTCCATACATCAGGAGTATCAAAAAATTTTTAGATTGGCAGTGCAGAGAGGCTCGGAAGTGGTCCATTACCAATTCAGGGCACTTCCCTTTGGCCTAGCCTCCTCTCCGAGGATCTTCACAAAGGTACTAGCCGAGGCCCTAGCACCCTTACGAAACAAGGCGATCACTGTAATACCTTACTTGGACGATCTGCTTTTCGTTTCCTCCTCCGGTCCCCAGTTGGAAAAGGACCTAGAGGAGTCCCAGAGGCTACTTCTTTTCCTGGGCTGGCTGGTCAACAGGGACAAGTCCCAGCTGGTTCTGTCCCAGGAAGTCCTGTACCTGGGGTACAGGATTTCCTCGGTGGAAAAGTGTTTTTTCCGGTAGAGAAGATTCAGAAGGTAGGCCTGGCAGTGGCTCAGATACAAACCAATCAGGTCACCCCAGTCAGGGAGGTTATGAGGGTTTTGGGGCTTATGTCGGCCTGCTTTCCGGCAGTGCCGTGGGCCAGGCATCACCAACGCCTGTTACAAAATATGATGCTAAGACAGTGGGATGGCAGAAGAGAAGGGCTAGACCTCCCAATGCACCTTCCGACCAAGCTAAAAATAACCTTATGGTGGTGGCCGAACCATCACAATTTGGGCATTGGGTTGTCTTGGAATCCGCCCACGGCCATAGTAGTGACTACGGATGCCAGCGCACTGGGGTGGGGAGCCCACCTAGGAGGCAGCTTGGCTCAAGGCTCCTGGTCTCCAAGAGAGGCTCAACGGTCGTCAAACCAGAAAACTTCTCGCAGTCCTAAGGGCAATAGAGGCCTTCCAACCCTTGATATCAGGGAGGCATCTGCAGGTCAGGACGGACAACGCGGCTACCGTCGCATACTTAGCCTGCAGGGGAGGGCTCCTTGTGCCCCCCTGCTTGTTTATCGCAGACAGAATAATGAACTGGGCGGAAATAAACTTGTCTTTCCTGTCGGCGGTTCATCTGAAGGGTTCTCACAATACTCTGGCGGATTTTCTAAGTCGTCAGCCAGGACGAGTGGTCCCTAAATGCGGAGGTATTCAACTAGATAGTGTCCCACTGGGGGGAGCCAGAGGTGGACCTTTTCGCATCTCAGAAAAACAAAAAGGTGAGGAGATTCTTTTCCATTCACCCACAGGACCTAGCCTTAGGGATAGATGCCTTTGCCAATCCGTGGAGCTTCAGACTAGCTTACACCTTTCCACCGATAAGGTTGATAGCCAGAGTCCTTCAGAAATTTCTGGTAGAATCCACGGACTTGATCATAGTAACGCCATTCTGGCCCAAGCGACCATGGTTCGCCAACCTGAGGAGATTAGCTGTGGCCCCTCCTTGGTCCCTTCCATTAAGAGAAGACCTAATTTCCCTGGGGCCGGTTCTTCACCCAGAAATAGGGAAATTTAATCTCACAGCATGGTATCTGAGGAACAGCTGTTGATATCTCATGGGTTCTCAGAAAGAGTGGTGAAAACACTCTTAGAATGTCGCAAACCAGTTACCAGGGCCATTTATGGCAAGGTCTGGAAGAAATTTTGTTCCTGGCAGGCGGAGCGGGGGATTACTAAGCCTACCGTTCCGATAGTATTGGACTTCCTGCAAGCAGGGGTTGATTTAGGTCTATCGACCAGCACTTTAAAAGTACAGACAGCGGCCCTAAGTGTGTTTCTGGAGTTTCCCCTCCAGAAAAAGCAATTCATCAAGAATTTTTTCAAGGCTTTAGTAAGGTCCAAGCCAGTTAAAGTAAGAGCTTGTCCTTCTTGGGATCTGTCCCTAGTACTTAGGGCACTGACCAGAGTTCCCTTTGAACCCTTAGAAAATATCTCTCTAAAGTATTTAAGTTTGAAAACTATTTTTTTGATTGCGATCACTTCGGCCAGGAGGGTCAGTGATCTGCAGGCCCTGTCAATTCAGGAGCCTTTTCTGTTAGTTCTGGAGGATAAGATAATTCTTAAACAGACCCTTCCTTTCTACCCAAAGTGTCATCCACTTTTCATAGGACACGGGATATTATTTTACCCACTTTTCGTTCCACATCAGAAGGTAGTAAGGAGAAATCTATAAGTTTATTAGATGTCAAAAGATGTCTCCTATGTTATTTAGAGGCCACTAAAAATCTCAGGCACTCTGAATCCCTTTTTCATTAACTTTGCGGGAGCTCGTAAAGGATACAGGGCTTCTAAATCGTCCATGGCAAGGTGGCTCAGGTTAGCGATCACAGAAGCTTACCAGTCAGAGGGCAGACAACCTCCTTTTGGTTAAGGCACACTCGACCCGGGCAGTCTCGGCATCATGGGCGGAGAGGGCCGGAGCATCAATGGAAGACATTTGCAAAGCAGCAGCATGGTCATCTTCCTCCACGTTTGCCAGGCACTACAGGTTAGACCTGCTATCGGACAAGGATCAGGCGTTTGGACGCAAGGTCCTCCAGCCAGTTGCCCCCCCCTAACAAGTAAGTGTTTCTTGCTTATCTCAGAGGCTGTCCTGGAAGACGACTTGAGAAAACCGGAGTTAGGCTTACCGGTAACTCTGTTTCTAGGAGTCTTCCAGGACAGCCGGGGTTTCCCACCCGGTGTTAATTTACTTAGGTATCTGAGGTATGAACTGACGTTGTGTTAGTGTATTATGTCTTTCAGAGCCTTCCGGTAGTTTCTTGTATGAACTGAAGATGGAGGCCTGGAGGACCGCCTTTTAAGAAGTGGGGGTGTGTGTGTTTCCTGTCCCGGAGGGAGGAGCCCAAGGTCTCAGAGGCTGTCCTGGAAGACTCCTAGAAACAGAGTTACCGGTAAGCCTAACTCCGGTTTTTCAGGGTAATACCACCATCTCCAAATTGGGCATTGTACGCATGTCTTCGCTGAAGATAGCGAAATAAGTGAGTGTTGGGTAAATTAAACTTTGTTTTCAGGAGCGTCAAACTGTAGGAGTTTCTTACTACCCACTATGTCTTTCATAGTCTTAATGCAAAATTTAGGTCCAGATGATCAAATCAGGTAACTCACTGAAGTGCACTAACTTGGGATTCTTCCAAAGTGGTGTGTTGGGAGAAATCTCAGAGGCGCCTCCCATCCCGGTTACTGCTACCCATGCCCTACAGGCCGCACGCATGTATATTGTGAGCCTATACGGAGCCTTGATACCCCGATGTGGGAGATGCGTCAAGGCCTCATAAGAGCCAACAGCCGGCTCAAGCGTATTGGCAGTGTCATCCCCAGGTAGAGTGAACCACATGTGAACGAATACCAGCTGACCGGCCAAGAAATACTGGTGGAAGTCAGGGACTGCCAGTCCCCCTTGTTTCCACAGCAGTTGTAACACCCGGAGTTTGATTCTGGGGTGTCGCCCCTACCATAGGAAAGT